>NC_056585.1:1615954-1625419 GCF_018340385.1 Cyprinus carpio
AGACCGCTGGCTGGTGCGACTGACCAATCAGGATCAAGTATTCCAGAGAGTCCGCTGTCTTTTCTGATATTAACTAATATTTAATATAATATAATTTATTCAAGTACTTACCATATTTTAAAATATAATCTAACAGACCTTCAGTGCAAATACTCTAAAATAAATTACTACTACGACTAATAATAGTAATACAAATAAAATAAAACAAAAATAGAAAATAAAATGCAAACCAGAGTTTAGCTATTTGGTGAAGACAGAAGTGTTCTCTCTGCTAACCAGAGGAAGAGAAACAGAAGTGACGAAACTAGCAAACAACCACCAGCATCCATACAGTGACCACAGAAACAACCAGAAGAACACAAACACAGACACAACAGACGTTAATGCTACCGCTGCATCCCAAAAACAAAACATAAAAGATTTACAACATAATATCTCCTAACCATTGATCAAAAAAATAAACACACCACTGAATTAACATTGAAATTACAAAAACATTAAAACAGAAAACTGTTATAATAAATCTGTCATTGTTGCTGTACTTATGCAACAGTAATAAAAGCAAAAGAAAAGAATCATCAGTCAAACACAGACTGAGCGCATGATCGAAGCAGCAGCTCTGTGAAGCTGTGGATCTGACACAACCACAAAGAAAGCACCTCTTTCTCTCATAGTGCTGTGGCTGATGGGAAGTGTAGTGCCTCGATCACATCCCGGTACACATGTCTTATTATCACGAGAGCTCGTGTGAAGCCAGGCGTGAGCACATAAATCCTGAGCCTCGGCTTTACATCACATGTGATTTACTCGTACAGTGAGAGTTCACCAGCTGTGTTTTAGTGCTGCGCAATGACTGCTGGGTAAAGTTCCCCCTCCACTTCCTGTGAAGTAATGTGTCCGTGTACCCTTATTCAAACCGGACACTTTCACTGCCTTTTTGAACTGAAATCTCATTTAAGGTGTCAGAGTACCCTGTGAAGTCCACATTGATTGGAGCAGTAGAGTCCAGTTTATGTCCTTGCCTTTACATAAAAATAAAATAAAGAAAATAAAACCCCGCAAGCTATTTCCACACTTGGAGGTCATGTGCTGCTTCATATTTAGCCTGAAGTTGTTTATTAATTGCTTGTAAGTAGGTGTGAAACAGACCTGCCATTGGCTGAAGAAGCACACTCACACTGGCCTTCAGTTTAACGTCCTGTATGAGGCAGTTTTCACTGATGTACAGCAGAACTAGCACAGTATTTAACACACTCTCTTCTCATATCGTTCTATATAATAATAGTTTATAGTAAGAGCTACCGGGGCCTTACATTTATCAGCCTTCCTCCAGAGTCTCATTCCACTAGCAGAAGGAAACCAGTTAGAGAAGTGCAATTAAAATGATGAAATACTCCTTTCGTGGGCCTCTAAACATGTTTCCCCCCGTCTCAGAGATTCATGCAGGCCATATAGCAAAAGTCAGAATGTAAATCTCCAGCACTTTCTATCAGCAGTGACCTGCCCAGAGGCGGACGTCTCCAGGAAGATGCGGAGTACAGTGTGTGAAGGTACTTTCTGTGTAGCACATGAATATGAATTTGTATGAAGAGGAAGAAACGGTTTCCAGTTACGAATGATTTCCCTTCATCTCTGGCACCTGACTGAGAAAGAACACATACTATTTAAAACATCGCCATAACATTAGTAACTAGATTTGAATTGGAACTGAATTCCTGTATTTGATAATTAGACTGATTTGCTTCTATTTTCTATGTTTTATATGTGACCTTGGACAACAAAAACCAGTCATAATGGTCAGTTTTTTTTAATTGAGATTTATACATCATCTGAAAGCTAAATAAATAATCTCTTCATTGATGTATGGTTTGTTAGGAGGACAATATTTGTCTGAGATACAACTATTTGAAAATCTGGAATCTGAGGGAGCAAAAAAATCTAAATATTGAGAAAATCATCTTTAAAGTTGTTCAAATGAAGTTCTTAGCAATGCATATTACTAATCAAAAATTAAGTTTTGATATATTTACGGTAGGAAGTTAAATATCTAAATATCTTCATGGAACATGATCTTTACTTAATATCCTAATGATTTTTGTCATAAAAGAGAAATGTATAATTGTGACCCATACAATGTATTGTTTGTCTATTGCTACAAATATACCTGTGCTACTGATGACTGCTTCTGTGCTGCAGGGTCACATATTTATACAAACGATACACAAAAGTGTCTGTTTACAATGAGAACCAAAGCTATTTGGCATCACATATTGTATGGAGCTTAAAATATGACAGAACTATTTGAATTTGAATGTGTCAATTTGAATTATTGACAAGTGTCATTTAACAAAACTGAATATTATGTAGCATTTAACATATTTCTGTTTTTTTTTTTTTTTTTACTTGAATATTGAACATTTTAAATTTAACACGATTTGACAGTTTTTCATAGGCCTGTATTTTCAAACAGCTGATTTTTTGTTCTGAATTCTTAGACTGCAAATATCCAGTTTTTAAAAATACATCTTCAAGTTTTCAAGATAAAGAAGAAATTCAGAACATCAAATTCAATTGTCAAAAATTCGAAATGCAGAAATTCAGATCGCACAGAAAGTAGAGGTCATCCACAGGGAAGAGTAGATGATCTCTGAAAAGTTGAATGAAACATATTTGCTTCACTTAGTTTAGTCATGGCCACTCCATATTAACTCGGGGGACATGGTAATATGTCGTGGCCACAAGATCATTTTGTCTATGTAACGATATCATTATGTCGTGGCCATGCGATGTGAAGTTGTGGCCTCGAGATGCTATGTTGAGTGAACAACATCCATTTCTTGTGGCCATGACTTATGTTGAGGGAACGACGTGCTTGAAGTGGGTCGGTACGCACCAGTACACAGTACCAGCACTTCTGTATATTAGTCTCTAGCGTACTGGCACTTCTGGCATGTTGCTGGTACTTAAGAGTCAAGCGTCAGTGTCTGGGTGATTGTAAATGACACTAGGCTATATAAAGCACACTACTGGGGGGGTCACCTCTCATCTCAACAATTCACATGAATGAATGCAAGTCAGTCTACCACAGGGGTTTTCAATGTGTGCGGCGAGAGAGCATGTCAGGAGAGCTAGAATAATAATTCATTATTGATAACTAATTCAAATCAGTACATTATAACGAAAACAATACCTTAAAAATGAAAAGAAGCAGGTTTTTGTGATCACATCATTTTAAACCAGTGAACTCCTGGAAAGACCAATGATCCAGTAAGTGAATTCAAACAGTAAGTTCTAAACAGTGCTAATGCAGAGAAAACACGGCCGATTTCATCAGAGATGGCAGAGAGAATAGTGACTTACGTCCAGATGTCAGTAAATGATTATTTTCAGTGTGTATTCGGCTGTAAAGCTAGAGTGTTTTATACTGGATGCTGGCTGAAGCTGTTTTAGATTTTGCGCTGGTCAGAGGTTTAGTGATTCTGAATGGATCCATAAAGTTATAGTCAGGTCAAGGCAGGGGTATGCCAACAAATCTATGCCAAAAAGAACCAAGTGCACCAGTTATGTTTATGCGCATGGTAAATTGCTTCAGCGAGAAGATAACAGATCCACGCGCGAGGAAACGAGAGCCTGCAAGCCCTTTTTAAACACTCGCACACACATCACATCACCTGTGCACATAATACAAGCCCTCTCGAGCGAGGATATGTCTCATCACACGCTCGTGATCATCCCCCTCATTCTCACGCTCTGGATTTTTACACCTGGATTTTTGCTCACGCAAACACTTCTATTATTGCCAGTCGTGGGGCGGGACTTGCTGTTTTAATTGTAATCTCAAACACCATTTACAATATGTATCGTATATGTATTGTATCGTGACTTTGTTGGCAATACACACCTACTATATTACCACCATATGCTTGTCTATTAAATAATTGTAAGTGTACATGATTGTAAATCCCCAATTTGGTTTGTATTTTCTTTGTATTTCTAGGTACTTTAATGTGCTTGCAGCAATGCAGCAAATAACAACCAGGCATCAACAGCTTACCACTTCTTCTCAGAAGCAGTTAAAAAAGTTGGTTTACCGTCAAGGTGTGCATAGTAACAAGAAGGAAAATGAAAAACACCAATCCTATGCATGTATATATATATATATATATATATATATATATAATATATATATATATATATATATATAAATAATATATATATGCATTTTTACATAAGGGTGAGTAAAGAGTAATATAGTAACTGTAGAGTAATATGATAACATTATAACAGTATTATTATATAGCAGGCACCTTGATATCAATTTGACGTCTAATATTAGTCAAGACTTGATCAAGATGCTGTAACATCATTTTAAATTCAGTTTGGATGCTGATTTCTTCCAGTGGGGATTGGGTGAATCCAGGAAGTGAATCCCAGACTGGAACTGGTTTAATGTATGTGTAGGCCAAAATGTTTGACATTGAATTTACATCAAATCAACGGCATGTCAAGTTTTTGACGTCAGTTTGATTTGCATATTTTACCTGTTCTTTTGTTTGTTTTTTTTTTTTACATCAATTTTGAACATCAGTTGCCCACTACTGGTTGGGCTATATTTTTATAGCCTATTTATTGTTATGCTTAATTTCCTCTTTCAATTTGTGTAGCGCTTTACCTAATTAATGTTCTGTATAATATCCAAGTATTAATAATATACTATCATATTTTCAATACTGTAAATGTGTCACGATAAGGGGTTTTGTCTTGGCTCTCTCTGGACTCCATTCCCCATAAACCCCTGCCTAGGAACTCATTATTGCATCACACCTGTTTCCTATCAGTGACACTATAAAGGTTGCACTCTTCCACACACACATTGCTGATTATTGTTTAGCCTGTATTCTGTTCCTAGTCTCTGTGTTTCCTTGCCTTGCCTTGCCTTCTTGTTTTTTGACCGTGGACTGTTTATTGGATTACTCTTTTGTCTCGCCCTGGACTGTGCCTGTTTGCTGGTGTTTGACCCTGCCTGTTTTGACCACTCTTGTGAATAAAAGCTGCATTTGGATCCTCAACTCTGTTGTCACGCCTCCCACGTTACAAAATGCCTGACAATTATGCCAATAAAGTTTAGACTTTTTGATTGTATTTATGCCCGTGTGTGATGATAAACGAGCATGTTTTTATTTACAAATGAAATCACACGATTCATTCCTCAACAAAAGACTATTTTTATAATAGTCTATTAATTAGCTGAAAATAAAATGAAATATAAAGTTACACTTGAATTCAACCTTTAAACTGCACTTCTGTTAGAAATTCCAATCATACAGCATCATCAAAGCTTTACAGCATTTACAGTAGGCTATTATTTACAAAATTATTCATAACATTATGTAAAGAGATTAAAATAAAGGGAAAATAAATCAAATACATAACAACGAATATTAATAATATAACCAATAATAATAATAATAATATACAAATATTACAAAAAAAGACGATCAGTTAATGGACTTACAAGACAATGGGATGGATAAAATGTTTTCTTGTAGGCCTATTTTATTTTATGTACTTTGTAACATTTATTCATGATGAACTTAATTCGAATGCTGTCTACATAGTGTATAATACAGTGTGGTAGCATAGGCTTTGGTTAATATAATAATTTAAAAATGTAATAATTAATCTAATAATTTCTTAATTGGCCTTACATGCTAGTCAACATGATCGCATTGGACTGAATTCTACTGACTTTTCCTCACACAGGGTATTAGCAACCAGCCCCCCCACCTTGTTACTCTTCTGGTGTTACCTCAAAAACAGCTTATGAATTTCTTGTGTTATGCAATATTATTACCAAATATTGGTTTAAATTTTTTATCAACTTTCCATGAGCCCAGGTTTTGTATTTATTTTTGGAACTGATGGATTTGCTGTCTTTTTTAACTGCCCCAGATGAATGAGCACAAAATACAGCTTCCCCAAGTATAAAAGGTTGATTTTATGGGCACTTATTGTTATAATATTCAACAACAATCACTCAGTGAAATGAGCACACACATTCACATAACATACCATGCCATGTTCAACAGAAAAAATACATTTCTCTTATCCCATTACATAATAGAAGATGGTAGTTCATAAACATAAATGGATATTATCTCTTATTGAATCTAAGTCACCTTTAATATGCACTGCTATCACGGGAAGTAATCTTATACGTAGACTGCATGTCACCTCCAATCGGATTCCAGACTTTTCAACCAATGATTAGGTTCCTGAAAAGTCTGCTTGATTAAATCTTTTCTTCACGAATGTGTTTGTCACATCGCTCAATTACACATATTAATCAGACTGCTAGAGAGCAGCCGTTTACAGTCCACACTGCACTATATTAGTCCCACAGGACAGCTCATGACTGCGGCCGTGAGGAAGAGTCTGCGTCCACAAGCCTTGTTCTTTGTCAGGCTGGCCACTAGTTTGTGTTTTCTGTGTGCGTGCTGAAATATGCAGATCTCACAGCTTCCACGGTTCCACGGCTCTCCAGAACTTCTAAGATTCTACACTTCCACCCGTGCTCCATTTTCAGAGCTGCCATGAACAGAAGTAGAGACAGATCTTGTCTCCCATATTGAGACGAACCTCAGCGTGTAGAGGTGTCATGTCTGTTTTGGGGTTTGGTTCATGTTTATGCCATGCCTTTTATTTTTAAGTGTTAGTCATGTGATTCCCTTTCCTGTCACGTGACCTAGTTATGCGGTTGCTTCATGTGTTGTTTTAATTTGGTGTGTTCAGCTTGAAGCTGCGCTGCACAGACTGATTGGACGGTATTGACGGTAATGTGATGTCAAACACTGATCGGTCTGCACAGCGCTGCTTCAGGTTGGTTCATGTTCATTAGTTCTGTCTCATCACTGCTTGTTTTCTGTCATGTGGTCCCTTCTGTCAGAGAGTCTTGTGTTTCTTTGGCGAGTCTTTGTATTTGTTCATGTTTGGTTAAACAAAACTGCATGTTGTTCTTCAGCTTGCCTTCAGTGGATTTTTTTTGTGATAAATGGATTATTGAAACTTCATTTCATTTTTCCTCAGGGGATATGCCTGTTTAAACGGCTTATGACTACATGGATCTACAATTTGCATCACTAAATATCACTCATGATTTCATGTTCATGTCCTGCTGAAAAGCCAGGAGTTCTCAAAGTATGAATTTACAAGTAGCAACAGGAAGACATTAACACAGTATTTAATAAGTGGGATCTTGTGATTAATGATATGATGTGAATGCACATCAGCTGGTCATTGTTTTGTTTTTTTTATATAGCATGCATAATGTCATAAAGTTCAAGTTTAGTGAACTCTGACCTGTTAATTTGCATGATGAAAATAAAGGATCTAAACATCACAGGCTGACCTTTTGGCCGAATTATGTTTTTAAAAAAAGACTCTGTTGAGCGGAAGTTAGTTGAAAAATGTATTTGTCCATGATGGAAATGACACTCCATCTTCACCCTCCATAAGTTCTGTTCATTTCAGGTAATCAGGGTTTTGGAATTTACTAAAGTTTTCATTAAGCATTTTCATATTTAAATATTGAAATACATTTTTTATTTTATTTTTTTATTTGCACTATGTTTTAGTATGAAATTAAATACAAATTTGATGGATAATCAGTTATTGTTGATTGCCTTATTTGCTCGTTTGGAAGAATTCATACATTCTACCTTATTAGTAAAGGATACATATGATTCTGCATAGAATTTTTCAAAAAAAAAAAACAGAGTTTCTTAGACAGCAGCATAATTTATTGCTACCTAATTTCTGGAACAGTTATGCTACTTTTGATTCTTTAAAAAGCTGAGATGATGAGCAGCGTCTAGATTCTGGAACAGAGCTATAATCCTGAAAATCCTGAAAGCCTTACAATAGTTTTCTATTAGACAATGAAAATGTGTCTAGACACCAGCTCTGTGCTTTCTAAAGAATCATTTCCTAAAGACAGACACCATAGACAGCTCTCAGAAGGAACTTTTTGTGACGTTGTGAGCAGATTCTCCTCCAAACAGTGTGCTGTCATGCCCACCCACCATACGGCTGTGATAAAGCAGCGCTGATGGATCAAACAATGCCTTATACTGAACAGAAACAACACTGAGGCTGCTTGCGATCCCCACGAGCACATTTGAAAGGAGCTTCTCCATCTTGTTGTTCATGTCAGCGTCTGAACTCATAAGTGAGCGAGAGCCATGCATCAGTACAGGAGGAAGAGGATTGCTCTAGAAGTGCGTAGGTTACAGCTGTTCTGAGGTCAGATCAGTGCAGTAGAGCATAAAGGGGCAGAAGATTCACAGGTGTGTGTGTGTGTTACAAAGAGAGACAGCATTTAAGGTCACACACTCCCTTCTTTTTCACACCTCGCTCGCCCACACTACGTCAAGTTGGCCGCTGAATGCTTGTGATGATTCCAGAGGAAAGCATGTAGAGATGATGTGATGTAGGCTGCAGAAGAATACTGATTGGAATGGCAGGGTGTTACTTGTATTGAAGTTACAGCTACAGTGCTGTTGTAGAAGCAGTTATCACGTAGTTATCATGGATTTTTTGGCACTAGATGTAATAGATTCATGCACGGGGTTTAAATCTTAGTGTTTACAGAAGAGCTCTGATGATTCACTGTATTCTCTGGTAATTATGGTGGTCATTGGATTCTATTTAGGTAAACAAAATGTAATATTATAAATCAATGCGTTAATTTCACAAGTGGCATTAAAGCTGCAAATTGATTAAAACTAAATTGCAAGTCACAGAAGTTATGTAACGTCAGGGCTTTGAATCTGAGGGTTTGAGGAATCCCACGGTTTCTGACGATAACCATATTAGAGCGGATCTGTCATGCTGCTCCAAACCCTACAGACTGTAAGAAGATCTTCAGACAAAACATATATTAGAAACAAAAAATGTCAGTATATCTGCTGCTGTGTTTGAATCTTGTTTAGGTGCAGGGTCTGTCACTTTCCCTTTTGATTGCAGACTCTCCACAGTTCAGTATGATATTGTTAAAGGGGTCATATGATGCGATTTTAATTTTTTCTTTCTCTTTGGAGTGTTACAAGCTCTTGGTACATAAAGAAGATCTGTAAAGTTGCAAAGACTAAAGTCTCAAATCCAAAGAGATATTCTTCATCAAAGTTAAGACTATGCCGCACCCCCCTGAAACGGCTCGTTCTAACACGCCCCCACATCTCTACGTCACTGTGTGGAAATATTTGCGTAATGCCGCCCCAGTCATATCAGGGAGATGCTGTGTGTGTCTAGGAGAAAGCAAAAGCACTTTATTTGGTCTTCCAAAAGCAGATGCATTTAGGAAGCTTTAAGATTACTTACAACAGAACAGCAATGCATTTTATGGACGACCGTTTCGTGAACTTTGCTACGACAATCTGGCGCTTCTGAATCAGCTACTGTAAGTAT
>NC_056585.1:1626419-1640514 GCF_018340385.1 Cyprinus carpio
AGTACGTAGATGGCTTATCTTATAAACTAATACAGATGAAACAGTCAGATATGCTTTCATGCACTTTTTTCTATTTAACGCATTAGTAGTAAATCCAGACTTTTGCAAGTTCTCTTTGTAAAAATAATAATAAAAAAATGCTTTCCCTGCAATACCTGTTTCCTTCACTGCATCTTTGTATTTTATGAGGAATTCAGTTCTTGCATCGTACACCACTTTTATTATCATTATTGCCAAGCCTAGATGTTCAAATAACTTCAGTACTCTGGATCTCTTGTCACAAGGACAAGTGTTTTACACCTGCTCAGATCCTGGACGGCTTTAATGCATGCTACTTTTTCCATGTCAAAGACCTCTTTTTTTATAAAGTAGGAATCAAGCAGCCAGTGGATTTTAGCGTACGCACAGTCTAAGACATATCTGTGCGTACGCACATTTTATAAATGAGGCCCCTGGCCAGGGTTTGCAGTTTAGCTGCAGTATTAAAATCTCCTCATGTTGCATTGATGTTGATTTTCATAATTCACAATATATCCAAAGTGCCACAATCAATCAAGAATTAAATAAATGTTTTCAACACAAATAAGCACAAGTCAATCTGCGATACCAAACAGGACCACAGAGAGATGCCAAAGACCACTAAACCTCCTGCCTTGACCTGACTGTATACGGATCCATTCAGAATCACTAAACCACAGACCACCGCATAATCTAAAACACCTTCAGCCAGTGTCCATTATAACACTCTTGCTTTTAGGTCAAATAATTCTTCTTTTCATTTTTAAGGTATAGTTCTCATTGTAATGTACTGATTCAAATTAGTAATCAATAATTAATTATTATGCCCTCGTAGCCCACACATTGACAACCCCTGAGGTAGACCGACTAAGCTTGCATTCATTCACGTGGTTTGTCAAGATGAGAGGTGATATACTGTAGTGTAATTTGTAACTTTGATAATTTCACTGGGAATCTACTCGTCAGTTTTCATCAACAAGCCATGTGTATTTAGTTATTGTGCAAATTTTAGACAATTGCCCCTACTCATTTGCACACGTGCCAAAACATGTGAAATTTGAAATGATTTGTTAATGTTTATATACTACAAACACTTTTTTGTCACATAATAAGGCAGAAAAGTTTCTATACTGTAATGTTACGTCAATTAGCACTGCACACCATATATTGTCACAATTGTTTTCGAAATATTCAAAACAAACTCTAAACAAACCAAAAACAAAAAAAAAAATCGTATGTTTAATGTATTCATGTTTCCATGTTTTTCCATGGTCAAGGTTTTTTTTTTTTTTTGTGTGTGTGTGTGTGTGCATTGATACAGCTTTAAGTGATGGTGCTTTTGATTTCGTTTGAGGGTGCATAGCACCCCTGTAGAATTGGGCCTGTCTCAAAATACTGTATATGTATTAATTTTAGTGATTCTTATTTGCTACTTAACTCTACAACATTTTAAAAAACAAAATATTTGATCAAGTAAGCACAGAATCATCTTTATGCTGCTGCATGTGATCGCGTCAAGGATCAGACAAATATACACGTGCATCTTGAACAGCGAATGTTTTGGGAAGTGCTACGCCAATGATATCAAAGGTGCCTTTTAACCCAGAGTGCCTTTAGCCCAGTTGGATTGATTACAAAGGATTCTGCCTTCCTCAAACAGTTATGTTCAGGATTTTCTGATCAACGAATACTGCGTGAGGGGGCAAAAAAATGGGCCAACGGAGGTCATGTACTAGACACATAAATAAAGCCCAATATACGGGACGTCCCGGATAATACGGGACAGTAGGAAACCCTAGCTTTCCCCTGCCTGTTCTGGCATCCTGGCGCACAGCAGCTGTCCACCATGTTGAAATAGTAAGGTTTGTAAGGTCTAAATATTCTGGTTTTAAATTATTGTTCTACAACTTTCGATATCAATGCTAAAGCCACTCTAGTGCTCTACTGATGGCCTGCCAAGATGGCGGAGTTTAGATTGCATGACGTCAACATCCGGACCTCTATTGACCTTATGTAGCCCAGTCCCTTTTTAGCACTGCATTTGTTGTCTTCTGTCTTACAGTTGTATTTCCAAATTCAAAGTTCAAAGACAATATTCTAAAGATGGTGACACGCTTGTTTCTCTGTTAAATAAGGTCAATAAAATACCTGAAGGAATTCTATCGAAGAAAGCCCTGCCTTCTGAATAAAAGAATCAATTGCTAATCAGTAAATTCAGCGTGTCACTGCAGCTGCCGTTAGAAGCTCTGATTGTTATAGAGTCAGCGTTCTGGAGAAGTGCACTTTGGACTGTTCATGTGCACTGGCTGGTCTTATTCTGAAAAATAAGATTTTCTATTTGAGCAAAAGAAACATAATTTATGAGACAGTTGTTATCAGATTTCATTGGTGATTTCAAATATAAAATTTAATCATAATCTTGGCGAACAGTTTTGGAGAACTTTTTGTTTCACCAGTCAAAGAGATAGGAGCTACACTTGCATGCCCACAAATCTGTGCATGAAACTAACATTTTCACGAACAAATCATGATCCACTAAAACTTTCGTACTAAAATTTATACTAATGCAGGATTGAAAATGAGCAAAGACTTCTGCTTTTCTGTCCCAAACCTATCTTCAGTAACAAAAGGGCCATTTGGCATTCCTGAAGGCCCGGGGTGCTGATAGTGATCAAGGCCTTTAGGCCAAGATGTGTATACATTGGAGGTCTGCTAATTATCACACCTTTTGCACAGTGAGTGAAGATGTAATCTGCTGATTGGACAGTTTGAATGTCTCACATTTGGTTTTTAGTCACATGGTCAAGCAAGGGATAAAAAAGATTGTAACCGTTGCTCTGTCTATTTTCTTTGCTGGCTTGGGGCTCTGCCCTCTCTCCCTCTCTATCTCGTTCTTAGGTAACATTTTACATACATACTGGGTACAATTAACTATATGTTTCATCATCTTTCCACCATGAGCACTACTATCAGCTCCTCAGACAGTCTACCAGAATGACCTCAACACCTTCTACGCCCGCTTCGAGACCTTCAGCATCGACAGAGAGAGGAGGCACACACACACTCAGACCACTCAACCCCCTCCCCCCCTCCTACTGTCTCATCAGCTGCGGTACACAAAGAGCTGAGGAAAATCAACCCCCGCAAAGCAGCAGGGACAGACAACATCCCTGAACGGGCCCTCAGAGCCTGTGCTACGGAGCTGGCTGATGTACTCACTTCCATCTTCAACCTCTCCCTCAGTCAGAGCATTGTCCCCCACCTGCTTCAAGACCACGAACATTGTCCCCCTTCCCAAGAAGAGCCCCCCGACCTGCCTGAACGACTACAGGCCAGTAGCACTCACTCCAATCATTATGAAGTGTTTTGAGTGAGTGGTGCTGACTCACATTCAGAGCAGTATGCCGGACATATTGGACCCACTGCAGTACGCATATCGGCCCAGCAGGTCCACCCCAGACACCATATTTCCCTTTCTCACCTGGAAGACAAGGACACTTGTATCAGGTTGCTCTTTATTGATTATAGTTCCGCCTTCAATACGGGTCATCCTTCACAAACTCACCCAAAAACTGATTGTACTTGGACTACATCCCACACTTTGTGACTGGCTCCTAGACTTCCTGATTGGCAGACCGCAGTCTGTTTTGGCATGTCCCCAAAGATCCTCCACAACTTCTACAGCTGTGTAGTTGAGAGTGTCTTGACCAGCTGCATCACTGCGTGGTATAGCAGCACTACAGTGAGTGACCACAAACGTCTGCAGAGAGTTGTGAAGACTGCTGAGAATGCTGAGAATGTGAAGACTGCTGAGACTGCTGAGAATGCCTCTATCTGCCATGTGCCTTGCGCTGTTTTAACTTTATTTTTATTTTTTATTATATGTCTTTTTTACATTCCCTTATTGTATAGTTATATCTTATATTTTATATTTGATCTAGATTTTTTAGGCTCTACTGTTGAGTGTTATCTGTATGCACCCAGGGGGTCTGAGAGTAATGCAATTTCGATTCTCTGTATGTACTGTACATGTGGAAGAATTGACAATAAAGCAGACTTGACTTGAAAAAAAAAAAGAAGATCATCAGGACTCCACTGCCCTCTCTGCAGGCCATTTACCACCCTTGGGGAAGTCAACAGAAGAGCTGCATCCATCATTAAAGTCCCCCACCCACCCCCAGCACAGACTGTTCACACTCTTATCCTCAGGGCCGGGTATAGGAGTGTAAGTGAGACTTCAGATTAAGGAACTCCTTCTTCCCCTCAGCTATTAGAATCCTAAACAGGTAGCTAGCTAGTGGACTTATGTATCTCAGAGAAGAATCGGTTCAAATTGTTTCATCTCATTGAACATTTGTAATGTTATAGCTGTTATTACTACCATTGTATATTTGTTAATATTACTCATGTAGTCTCATCTCAATTTGCACATCTGTTACTGTTACTGCTGCTATTGTTATCATGTAGTCTCACTCAATTTGCACGGTACTGCACTCTTGTTTTTTGGACATAAGTTAATACTGTACATTTGCATATGTAGATATCATATACATAGTCTATATTTCTATTTTTCAAATTCTATATTCCTGCTCTATCCTCACATAAAAAGATATACATAGTCTATATTTCTATTTTCATAGTCTATATTCATACTACTGCAGCATAGTTTTTATTATTATGTTTCTTACATTGTATGTATGTATGTATGTGTGTATAGTTTGTGTATGTGTGTGTATAGGTTTTTATTTTTATATTTTTTTTGCACTGTCTTGGCATTCATTGTGGACAGTAAAGTAAGAATTTCATTGCTCAGGGAAACTTGTTTCCTCACTGGGTATATGACAATAAACGCTTTGAATCCTTGAATCCTTGAATCTTTCATCTATTTTGTAACCAATTCAAGTGTAACTATTACAAAATACTTTTTTTAAACCAATTCAATTATAAATTGTATTGACTAGTCTTGATTCAACATTAACATTGAAGTGCTACCTATTGCAATACAATATAGTCACAATTATAACTGCGCTTATTGCTGGCAGTGGTGGTAAAAGACAAGAAATGTCCCGTTTCATACCATCGTGCTGATAATGTTACTAACGGAACTTTAGTCATTCGGCAATCCTACAGCCTGAACCACTGTAGGGAAGCCATCGTTACAAAACAATAGAGGGCAGTCCCTTACGAAAAATAAGTTTATTCATGTGTGCTATTTGTATACTTCTTTTAAACTAAAAATAGGAAAGTATGCTTTTAGTTTACTTTTTATGCACTTCTCAGAAATGGGCTTTATGTACTCCTCAGAAATATAATTAAAATTACATTTAAGTATTCTTGACTTATACTTACAAAAAGTCTACATATATTTGAACTACACTTGTGCTCCTAGAATCCGTGTTTTCATTGTTTTACGGTAGAGGGCGCTAGTACACATCTTCTGTACAGAATTTCCAAAAAACACAAGTGAAGAAGATAAAGAAACTACAGATACTAACACATGTAATCTAACGTGATCATCTGACATGAAATAGCATCAAAACTGTAACGTTATGGAATAAAATGTCGACCAATGAAGAGGTAATAATTAAATTCAAGCTTTGGGGTGTTGATCGACTCCATCTACATTTTGATTATCATTCTGAATCCAATTCATAGTCTTTTTTCAACCTTTTGTTCAAAATGTTATTTCTTTATTTTTTATGAAAATTACCGACATTAAAGTGTTTAAAAAAGAATGCATGAAGCTAGAATAAAATGTTTTTGTTTACAAGCAGATACCCTGTTCCTTCTTTGGATGTTTTGTATGTTGAGATCTTCATATAACAAAATATATACAAATTAAAACCTAACAGTACTCGCTCGATACGATACTTTAATGTTTTGTTACTTGCCGATACCAAGTACGGATACCTACACAACTATCAGTACTTAGTCAGGCAACCCTTAGCCTTAATGACTGCCTGTGATATTTTTATTGCATTTGTAATTTTTTTTAAATATTGGGTAAAGAAACCAAAAGAGTAAGTATAATGTTAGCTGGTTGACTTAATTTTCATCAGGAGAAGATGCCTCAACACGCGTATTCAGATACCTTCAAAATTTCACATTATCACAGTTTATTCTCTATAGTTTTAGAAGATGGTAATAAAATATGATAAGAACTCATTATGGAAATAAATTATGTTTATAGTGAATGTCCCTATAAATTGTTTAAATCCAAATGCGTGTGTTAAGTGAGTGAACATCAAAGATCACACAAGTGAGCAAGCGTGCTTGCATTCTCTCTCTCTATCTCTCTCTCTCTCCCCCTACCTCCCTACCGTTAAGTAACTTGTACATTGTTTTACTTACTTGTTTTTGACATGTCCGACTGAACTACAAACTTTCCAGTGATGAACTATATATTCACTCAACAAGCTCGCGCATCTCCGCCACTGCATGCTCAGTCTACACAGCATGCTTTATCAGCTCACGCACATCAACTATACAGGCGTTAATACTGAATGTTTAACATTATATTCATTGCATAGATATCCTACGTAGACAACCTTAATCTCTACTAACTTCATTCTGCTGTCTGTTGTTCTGTTGTCAGTGTTTCTTTGTCTGAATATGGCACTTATAACAAAGTTCACTTAAAGAAAACTTATGAGTATACTTGCAGTATAAAACTACTAAACTAGTAGTTTACTGAGACTATACTTCAAAGTGTACAAAGTATTTAATTAGTAAACTATCAGTATACCTATAAGTTCACTTTAAGTATAATTGCAGTACAAACTACAAACATAGAGGTAAACTAGTTGTGTACTCAAAGTTTGCTACTGTTATACTTAATTATACTTTTATATACTAGAACTTACAAGTATACTACTAGAAAACTGATATTTGTATACTTGCTACTTAAAGTATACTTCATTAAATAAACTTGAAGTATAATACTTTTTGGTAAGGAGTGGCAAACATGAATACATGAATCCAGTTTATCATGATTTTCATGCACGCAACCTCAGCCTAAGGGCAAAAACAGAGCTTTAAAAGGTGACATGCAAAAGAGAATGCAAACAGTCTTATGAAAACTACCATGTGAGTCAACAAAATGATTACTGCCGATGATGTTCATAATGTCCCTTGAACAGAACTGAAGTAACCGTCTTCAAAATGTAATCTTGTACAGATGTAAATTATTCAAGATTCATCTATTATTATTATTATTATTATTTACAATTAAATATAAAGAAAATCTTAAGATGCACATATATAGAGATGGACAACTGAATCTGACAACTCAAGTGATCAAACTCTTATGTTAAAAACATATTTGTCATATTGTTTTTACACTTTATTTTGATATTCCCCTTTATACATGCTGTTAACAATAACTTTGCAGCTATAGCCTATGTCAACTAACTCTAATTAGAGTATTAGTAGTAGACTGTTAGGTTAAGATAGTAGAATAAGTAGACATACTTGCAAAGTTACTTACTCAAAATAAAGTGTCAGTGTTTCCTAAAATAAAAAGCAATCTATGTATTTTAAGACTTATTTACGAAGAGTGGAAAAAATAAGTATGATTTTCTAAAGAGAGTTTGTTGTTTAAAATGGAAATAAATGGCATTAAACGTACAGTATGGAATTTTTGGCCACCAGGGGTCACTCAATCAAAATAATAACAAAAGACGTACTTTGATGGCGTCGGGAAAGAGCGTGGGCTCATGGGAGTTGTTGTTACTGTCAATGACAACCAGCCATCTAGCATCTCCAGCAGAAAACATGTTCACTGACGAGGTAACGTATTGTTATTTGTATTATATTTCTATTCTTGTTACGTTTAGTTATGGCTATTCACTTCATGAAATGCCATTCTAATGAAATTGCAGCGAAGTAACGTTAGCTAATAAAACTGAATGATGCATACCTGTTTATTAGAATGCAAACGAGTTCGGCATCTCTTTGTAGATTCAGCTTGTCACAAAGCTCTCTCCATCTTGGAAATGCAACTCCAATATTTACCTTTGTCTTGTTTCTTCTCTTGTCCCAAAACCTTCTCGGGTCATTTATTTCACCCGTTCGTTTGCGCTTCACAGAACGTGCAGGCAAAGCATAATCATGATCCATAACTAACGTAAGTGATTGATTGAGGTATAAATACTAATATAAACAATATAGATATAAAATATAATAATCTCGATCGAGGCTAGCTACTATTTTTTCTTCTTCGTCTGTTCTTTGCTTCTGTTGGCTCTGTGTTCACCTTTGTATTTGGCGGTTCCGCAGGAAGTTAGAGAAACTAGAGCGGTCAAAGTTTATATGACGCCATAGACGGGCGACAAAACGGAAATAAAGAAACGTGCCGTGTCTTCTAATTAAACTATAATTTTCTCTGGATTTGAAAGTTCGTGGAAACTGTCGAGATAATGTAAGTACACAACTAAAAAAAATATATAACATAGATATAGTGATTTCTGCTATTTTTAAAGCAGAAAAATTACATATTGTGCCTTTAATGTTGAAAAAAAAAAACATGGTGTGGTTTCTTACATGCTGCTCATATTTTATTGTAGCACTGTTTGTGCTGAATACAGTGTAATCAGACTTTAGCTACTAACATGTTTATAAGGTGAAAGTGATTTCACCAAGAGAAACATGTTCCTGGATCAACATCCTTGTTGATCCTTGAACAACATTCCAATCAACCAATCAGAATTGAGGGATAAGTTTTCAAGAACTGTCTGTTTTAGGCTTACAATCAGGGTTAGGTACTTCTACACCCTTGTTAATCAGCTATTTTTAGGAATCAATTATGGTTGATCCAAGATCAACAAAAGATGTTGATCTTACTTGGCAAAATCATGGCGACCTTCAGCAATGAGTAAATTCCAATTAATAGTCACACATAACAACATTTTCATTCCTTTTAGAGGTTTAATAAATGTGTGTGTCTTGTATGCCCTTAATGGTACCTAGTAAAAACAACTTGATCATACCTAGATTTGAAACTAATGAAACAACATATTTCAATTTCAATTTCAATCTATAAAGCACAACTAAACACAACTACCCTTGACCAATACAAAATAAAAAAACAAAAAAACCAATAAAAACAAAGAGAAATAACACAAAGACAAGGTCAAAAATAAAATACAAAAGACAAAAGGGTGAGCAAATGGAAAAATCATGAATAATAAGCCAGATCAAATAAAAATGATTGTAATCTAGATTTTTTTTAAAAAGGATAGTGTAGGGGCAATTCTGATTTCTGTAGGAAGACTATTCCAAAGTCTCGGAGCAACTATGGCGAATGCTCGATCACCCCTAGACTTGAGTCTGGTTCTAGAAACCACTAAGAGCCTTAAGTTGCCAGACCTGAGAGCTCTTGCAGGTTGGTGGACTATCAACAGGTCCGAGAAGTAAGAAGGTAAGGTGCTAAACCATTTAAAGACTTAAAAACCAGTAAGAGCTCTTTAAAATCAATCTTGTAGCGCACAGGTAACCAATGTAACGACTGCAGGACAGAGGTGATGTGCTCATGCTTTCGAGCTCCCGTCAGGACTCTGGCAGCCGCATTTTGAACCATCTGAAGGCGGTTTAAGGAGGATTGACTGATCCCCAAATAAAGAGAGTTACAATAATCAAGCCTTGTGGTGAAAAAAGCATGGATTACACTTTCAGAATTAGTAAAAGAAAGAAAATATATTTGATTTTTACCAGGGTTCGCAACTGATAGAAGCTTGATTTAACAACTTGATTGACTTGTCTATCAAGCATCAAGGCACTGTCCAACACCACACCCAGATTTTTCATGTATGGGTTTACATAAGGTGCCAGAACACCAAAATTTAGATTTGGTATACCGTGTGTATCCAAAGGGGTAAACACCACAGTCTCTGTTTTACTCTCATTCAGACTTAAAAAATTTAAAGACATCCATGCTTTAACATCCACAAGGCAGTCGGCCACCGGGTCTAATCCATTCTAATGTTTCAAAGGAATATATATTTGTGTGTCATCTGCGTAACAATCATAGCTTATACCCTACTTCTCAAAAATAGAACCGAGGGGAAGCATATACAAGGAAAATAACATGGGCACTAGAGTAGAGCCTTGAGGGACCCCACAGGTCAAAGATACAGAGGAAGAGTGAAATTTGCCAATATTAACTGAGTAACTCCTGTTCGTAAGATAAGACTGGAACCAATTTAAAGCTGAACGTCTAATGCCCACTACCTGTAAGCAGGCCAGAAGAACATTGTGGTCTGCAGTGTCGAAAGCAGTGCTCAAGTCTAAAAGTACCAGAGCTACAGAATCTACAGAGTCAGTAGTTAAAAGTATATCATTGAACACTTTTAAAAGAGCCGTCCCAGTGAAGTGAAATTTTCTAAAGCCTCATTGGAATGCATCAAAAATGTTGTAATAGACCAAGAAACCTTATAGTTGATGAAAAAAAAAACACTTTCTCCATAATTTTTTGCTAAAAATGGAAGGTTGGAAATAGGTCTATAATTTGAGTCTAAATTAGGCCTCTTAAGTCTGGGTTGTACCGATGAATGTTTTAAACATCTCCTAACTCAAAGCATTTATTGATCAAATTTAAAAGTGTCTGACCCATTACACTGAAGACTTGTTTAAATAACCGTGAGGGAATTATATCTAATCAGTAGGTTTGAGTTTATTGACAATGTCAATTAAAAAAAAATGTGAAATAGGTTTAAACTTACTTGTGACGAGTGGGGCGGGGCCGAGAGCCGTGGGAACGGAGCGAGGCCGGTGGAGTGATTGGGAAATGAGCGACACCTGCTCCACTCACCGGTCTCGAGTCCCACGGAGGAGATTGGGAGGATACAAAAGAGGAGCGACCACAGTGAAGGACGAGAGAGGACTAGGCCTGGGCTTTATTTTGTGTTTGGTTTTTATTTGTGCACGGCAGTCGCCCGTGAGGGGCTGTCGCGCTGTTTTGTATTTATTTGATTATTAAAGTTTTAGTTGAGTGTTCGCCGGTTCCCGCCTCCTTCTTCCCGTGACTATGGAGTTTTATCATTACATTACTGAAGACACCTGTATATTGATGGTATGTCTGATCTCAGATATCTTATTAATAAAAAAAACTGGCAGAACCGCTGACACATAGCTACTGACTCTGTAGGATGCACACAGACAACAGGGTTTAACACAGCATTAATGATATTAAAAAGGGTTCTAGGATTATTATGAATTTTATCTATAACCTTCTGATACTTAATAAGGGAATCCTTTAACATTCCCTTCTGATACTTAATAAGGGAATCCTTTAACATTTCATAAGAAATTTGTAGTTTGTCCTTTTTCCATTTCCTCTCAGCCCTTCTACAAGCCTGTCTAAATGTCTGAGTAGTAAGCTCAGATGAATCAAGAGCAGTGGAATGGGAAAACTCCTCAAAGAGTGAATCCACAGAATCCAAAATTGTAGTACAGATGGAATTTAAACTACAAAGCAATTCAAAGAGCAGTGGAATGGGAAAACTCCTCAAAGAGTGAAGAAAAAGTGAAGAAAAAGAAGCAGAGGTAGCAGCATTGATCCTCCGTGTCAGTTGAGCTGATACGTGAGGTTTTACAGCATTCAATGACAGTGATGTGTTGAATAAAATAGGATTGTGATCAGAAAGCTGAGATCACATATTTCAATATCACCCAAAGAGAACACATTTCCTTGGCATTCATCCCATTCCATCTGCCACATCTTAATTAAGAGTTAGTTCTGTGGATCCCCAGGACTGAAATTGTATATAATAATTTAATATAGATTTACAGTAGTAACAACAAATTATATTTTATTATATGATATGATTTATATCATGTTTTTAAATATGATGGTTTCATTCTAAACATGGTGATTATCTCTAATATGGACACCCAACATAATATACAGATACAAAAATATCGGCACCATTGGTAAATATGATCAAAGGAGGCTGTGAAAATGTATCTGCATTGTTAATCCTTTTGATCTTTTATTTAAAGAATTCACAAAATCTAACCTTTCATTGGGTAATAAGAATTTAAAATGGGGGGAAATATCATTATGAAATAAGTGTTTTTCTCTAATACACATTCGCCACAATTAACAGCACCCTTTTATTCAGTACCTTTTCAAACCTCCATTTGCCAGTTTAAAAGCTCTAAATGTTGTCCTATAATGCCTGATGAGGTTAGAGATCACCTGACAAGAGATCAGAGACCATTCCTTCATCCAGAATCTCTCCAGACCCTTCAGATTCCCAGCTCCATAATGGCGCTTCTCCTCTTCAGTTCACCCCACTCATTTTCTATAGGGTTCAGGTCAGGGAACTGGAATGTTCTGGAATATTCTTTCATTATTTAAAAACTGCACTGAAAAGAATTTGGAGTAGGATTTACTTGAAAAAAGCTTGGAAACAATTCTCACTCAGAAAAGGCTAGTTAATTTACAAGACGTTTACAAGTAAAAACCTAAACATAACTATTAGTAGCTTTAAATAGAATTTTTAAGGTTAAGTTTACTTGGGAATTCCCAGTAAATTTTATATTGACTCTTTGTTTGTAAATTTTACTGAAGTAATGATTATCACTGTAAAAAAAAAAGAAAAAAAAAAGAAAAAAATCTTCTGTATATTTTGCACACGTATTTTAAGCAAAACTACTAAGATTTACTTAAAATAACTAATATATACTTAACACACCTTCATTATAATCAAAACACGTATTTTAAGCAAAACTTTAATTTTGAATTAAATAAAATATATAATTAAGCAAGTAGACATTGTTACTGCACAGAGGCCTCAATACTTAGACTAATTCTTACCTAAATGAATCCAGAGACCTCAATACTTGGTACACCATACACTGAATGACGGTAACAATCAGTGAATAGTGTTTGGAGGGTGAGCAGCTTTAAATTCCTGGTGGTCCACATCAGTGAGGACCTCACCTGGACACTCAACACCACCCAGCTGGTTAAGAAGGCACAACAGCAGCTGTACTTCCTGAGGAGGCTAAGAAAGTTTGGAATGTCACCTAAGATCTTCAACAACTTCTTCAACTGTGTAGTTGAGAGTGTCTTGACTAGCTGCATCACTGTGTGGTATAGTAGCAATACAGTGAGGGACCGCAAACGTCTGCAGAGAGTGGTGAAGACTGCTGAGAAGATCATCAGGACTCCACTGCCCTCTCTGCAGGCCATTTACCATCGCAGAGTCCACAGAAGAGCTGCATCCATCATTAAAGTCCTCACCCACCCCCAACACAGACTGTTCACCAGTGTTGGGCAAGTTACTCTGAAAATGTAATCAAATTACTGATTACTCCTTTCAAAAGTAATCACGGTACTGTTCTGATTACTTTATTTCAAAAGTAATTAGTAAGTAGTTACATTACTAGTTACGTTACTTTTTTTCTCCATGAAATTTATGAAATCCCAGCATTCACGTCCCCATTAAATATTTGTTATTAAAGCATCAACATTCACAGAACACTGTTAACTAAATGTAACAGGTATTTTTGTAAAGGGACTTTTATTTTGATGAGTTGCCCCATTTTCGGTATGTTAGCGGGAGGTGCAAAGATGTCTGGGAAGAAGGAGAAAAGAGAGCAGTTTTTACGAGAGAAAGACACGCCATGATTGCTGTGTGGGAAATCAGCAGTTTTTCAACGGAAAACGTGAAAGAAGATAGTATACAGTTCATCTCAGTTTTTGTGAGTTAAACGAACATTAACGCCATCGTCGTCTGAGACTGGAAACGGAGCTGGTGCAGAAGTTCGGCTCATTGCGTCATCGAACAGCGTGAGAGACTGGCTGAGAGCACGAGAGTTAGTTGCTGGAGCCGTGAGTTTCTTCCTGAACGCTGTTGTTTTGCATCTTAGAACTGTATGTATTTTTGAGAGTTTTTCTGCATGCCCGAGTCATTAATAAGCTGTGCTTTGGACTGAGAGACTATAATTTCTTCCTGCTTGTCAATCAAGTGCACTTGTTAGTGTGTTTGTGTGTCACGAGTCCCAGGCCTACAAGCTGAAGAATGGCAGAGCTTGAAGATCTGAGGAAACAGATGGCAGAAATGCAAAGATG
>NC_056585.1:1640607-1641291 GCF_018340385.1 Cyprinus carpio
TGAGACTGAGTCAGTGCGTGCTGTGGCAGAGCTGCGCCATTTTGTTCCAGGAAATTCCAGGGGGGAAGCAACCCCATCTGTCCTCTATATACCACGAGACCGAAAACTTCCAGAATTCAGTGGCTGCCCGACAAAACCAGGTGAAATAAGCATTGAGGAATGGGGTGCCTCAATGAAATCTGCCTTCCAGGTAATGAGGGTACCAGCTGAAGACCACGTGGAGTTTGTGAAACAGCATCTCAAAGATAAGGCTAAAGCGACTGTAAGGTTCATGCTGGGTGGCAAAGAAGATTCTGCAGAAAGCATCTTTAAAGTACTTTTGGAGACATATGGAGACAAAGTGCCAATCGGAACCAGACTAAATGCCTTCTATGAACGAAAGCAGATGCAAGGAGAGACGATACGTTCATATGCATATGATTTACAGGAGAGACTGAGCAAAGTTCAGCGCAGAGAGCCAAACCAAATTCCCGATGCCGAAAGTGTGTTAAAAGAGCAGCTTGTCCTGGGCCTTCGAGATGATTTCCTGAGGCGTGAAATGAAAAGACGAGTTAAAGAGGACACGGGCTTGGGACCAAGATCCTTTCCTCCTAAAGTCTTCCGAGGTAACATTAATTTCCCCTACTAAGCGGACCCTAATGCACCCGTTACATTTGGCGTCACGAACAGGATAGAATTAGTGTA
>NC_056585.1:1642278-1642390 GCF_018340385.1 Cyprinus carpio
ATGGTGTCTGATCAGTCTCGACGTTCTACAGGGATGGTTGAAACAAACATAGGGAACGTTCCGACAAACATGACACAAGCCAGCTCTGGCCCATCTATGATAAGAAGTCATA
>NC_056585.1:1643084-1643201 GCF_018340385.1 Cyprinus carpio
CATGTTCAAGCAGTCGGGGTCTCTGACAATCCTCCAGTTCAGGTAAATTACGAAAAACTCACCTCAGCACAAAGAGAGGAACTAGACCAGCTGTTGGCAAAGTACAGAGGCGTATTG
>NC_056585.1:1645670-1646914 GCF_018340385.1 Cyprinus carpio
GTCTGCTGGAGCGCTTGTGAGGCCTGGTGACCGTGTGTTGTTACGCAATCACAAACATAGGGGCTGAAATAAGATTCAAGACAAGTGGGAACACACACCCTACATTGAAGTTAAGACATACCTGTATTCACTGTAGAATCATTCAGACATACCTGTATTCACTGTCAAACCTGAAAAGGGGGGTCCATCCAGAGTAGAACACAGAGATCAGCTTCGTCATTGCACATTTCCTTTGTCATCATCTACTACACAACATAAAACCAGATGCAGACCTGTAAACCAGTCAGATTCTGAAGCAGAATTCCCAGATCTTATTTGTGTTCCGGCCACTCCACTTAGACATTACCGAGATGAAGGGGTGGTCCAGAGTGAGACACATGATGTAGATTTAGGAGGGGATGTAGTGCAAGAGCAGGAAAATATGGCACAAGATGTAGCCCCAGAAACCGAGTTGGAGTTACAGGAAGTATCAGATGATACTGATATTTCAGATGTTGAATGTGAAAATGTCCTAGAGCTCAGACGCTCTCAAAGGCAAAACCGTGGTAAATTACCTGTGAGGTATAGAGATGATTATCAGATGAAATAAGCTGAAACATTAACCGAGGTTGTGATGGTAAATATTTATGAACTTGCTGAAATTTGAAAAGTTTCAAAGAATGTGTATTTTGTTGCACTTTGTTTATGTTCCAGAGAGACTTGCTGGAGATGTCGATGGTATGGCAGGGTTTCGCAAGGGGGAAATGTAACAGGTATTTTTGTAAAGGGACTTTTATTTTGATGGGTTGCCCCATTTTTGGTATGTTAGCAGGAGGTGCAAAGATGTCTGGGAAGAAGGAGAAAAGAGAGCAGTTTTTACGAGAGAAAGACACGCCATGATGTGTGGGAAATCATCAGTTTTTCAACGGAAAACGTGAAAGAAGATAGTATACAGTTCATCTCAGTTTTTGTGAGTTAAACGAACATTAACGCCATCGTCGTCTGAGACTGGAAACGGAGCTGGTGCAGAAGTTCGGCTGATTGCGTCATCGAACAGTGTGAGAGACTGGCTGAGAGCACAAGAGTTAGTTGCTGGAGCCATGAGTTTCTTCCTGAACGCTGTTGTTTTGCATCTTTCGAACTGTATGTATTTTTGAGAGTTTTCTGCGTGCCCGAGTCATTAATGAGCTGTGCTTTAGACTGAGAGACGTTAATTTCTTCCTGCTTGTCAATCAAATGCACTTGTTAGTGCGCGAGAAGATGTA
>NC_056585.1:1647918-1651367 GCF_018340385.1 Cyprinus carpio
CCTAAAGTCTTCCGAGGTAACATTAATTTCCCCTACTAAGCGGGCCCTAACGCACCCGTTACATAAAGCAAGTGGCTGTTGCATGCCTGGTTTGGATGGCAGAATGCCAGCAAAGAGCGCTGCATTTATAATCTCTAAAACACATCTCAGTTCATGGCATTTCACAGATTTCTGTTATAACACAATAAATATATGCATAATGAATCTTTCATAATGTCTACAATTCGTGTGTCATAATAAGAGTATTCGTGAGCACGCAAATTTCAGCACTGCATTGCTCAATGCTGCAAACACGTGTTATAGCCTAAATAGAAACTCTGCATACACTTGCGCCTGCTAATCTTTTATATTTTATATGAGTTCATGTTGCTTTTGTGCAATAGATGAATAACAATTTATTTGTTTTAGATATTTTATCTTTAAATATTTCTATTTTGCCGGAGTCCTGTGAATCATTTTATTCTCCCGCATCTCGCACACACACGAGTGTATCCACTATCAAGTCTTGTCCCGGGCTGTTCTCTGTTGCGTCGGGTCTCGCGGGAGCAGGTCTCTAATTCACTGGCACTTGACTCGTCAGTGCGTGTGCTACATCATTTTTACAATCTCTAGATTATAAAACACTGCATTTTGTCAGCAATGTAATGTGGCAGTAATGTATAGAGACCTCGGCTTGTAACTATACTCTAATTACTATTTATACTTGTGCTCCTAGAATCTGTGTTTTCATTGTTTTACGGTAGAGGGCGCTAGTACACATCTTCTGTACAGAATTTCCAAAAAACACAAGTGAAGAAAGAAAAAAACAACAGACCAACACATGTAATCTAACACGATCACCTGACATGAATGAGCATCAAAACTGTAACGTTATGGAATAAAATGTCAACTCGATGAACGAGGTAATACATTTAACAGAGTCAAGCTTTGGGGTGTTGATCGACTATGCTCCATCTCCTAACGATGTCTTTATTCTTTTTTTCATTTTTTTTTTTTTTTTTTCTTTATTCTTTTTTTCATTTTTTTTTTTTTTTTTTTTTTTTTTTTTTTTTTTTTTTTTTTTTTTTTTGGGGTTTTTTTTTTTTTTTTTTTCTTCTTTGTTTTTTATTTTATTTTTTTTTTTTTTTTTTTTTTTTTTTTATTTTTTTTTTTTTTTATATACAAATTAAAACCTAACTAGGGACATAGTAGTATACTTAAAGTTAGGGATGCACCGATACCACTTTTTCCAGTACTCGCCCAATACGATACTTTTATTTTTTGTACTTGCCGATACCGTGTACCGATACTGATATTTTTATTGCATTTGTAATTTTTTTAAATATTGGGTATAGAAACCAAAAGAGTAAGTATAATGTTAGCTGGTTGACTTAATTTATTAAATAGATACAGTTATTCAGATACCTTCAACATTTCACATTATCACAGTTTATTCTCTATAGTTTAGAAGATGGTAATAAAATATAAGAACTCATAATGGAAATAAATTATGATTATAGTGAATGTCCCTATAAATTGTTTAAATCCAAATGCGTGTGTTAAGTGAGTGAACATCAAAGATCACACAAGTGTGCGAGCGTGCTTGCTCTCTCTCTCTCTATCTCTCTCTCTCTCCCCCTACCTCCCTACCGTTAAGTAACTTGTACATTGTTTTACTTACTTGTTTTTGACATGTCCGACCGAACTACAAACTTTCCAGTGATGAACTATATATTCACTCAACAAGCTTGCGCATCTCCGCCGCTGCATGCTCAATCTACTCAGCATGCTTTATCAGCTCATGCACATCAACTATACAGGCGTTAATACTGAATGTTTAACATTATATTCATTGCATAGATATCCTTCGTAGACAACCTTAATCTCTACTAACTTCATTCTGCTGTCTGTTGTTCTGTTGTCAGTGTTTCTTTGTCTGAATATGGCACTTATCACATGCTGTGCGGTATCGGCGTTTGGTATCGGGGCATTTTAACGAGTACGAGCATGAGTACAGGAGCTCAGTATCGGGCCCGATACCAATCAGCATCAGATACCAGTATCGGTATCGGTGCATGCCTACTTAAAGTATGATTTAAAGTTCACTTAAAGAAAACTTATGAGTATACTTGCAGTATAAAACTACTAAACTATTAGTTTACTGAGACTATACTTCAAAGTGTACAAAGTATTTAATTAGTAAACTATCAGTATACTTATAAGTTCACTTTTAGTACAATTGCAGTACAAACTACAAACATAAAGGTAAACTAGTTGTGTACTCAAAGTTTGCTACTGTTATACTTAATTATACTTTTATATACTAGAAAGTGGGCCAATTTAGTCCCAAGGAGAATTGAAACAGTAAACTTACAAGTATACTACTAGAACACTGATATTTGTATACTTGCTACTTAAAGTATACTTCATTAAATAAACTTGAAGTATAATACTTTTTGGTAAGGAGTGGCAAACATGAATCCAGTTTATCATGATTTTCATGCACGCAACCTCAGCCTAAGGGCAAAAACAGAGCTTTAAAAGGTGACATGCAAAAGAGAATGCAAACAATCTTATCAAAACTACCATGTGATTCAACAAAATGATTACTGCCGATGATGTTCATAATGTCCCTTGAAGAGAACTGAAAGGTATGAAGTAACCGTCTTCAAAATGTAATCTTGTACAGATGTAAATTATTCAAGATTCATCTATTATTATTATTATTATTATTATTATTATTATTATATAAAGAAAATCTTAAGATGCACATGTATAGAGATGGACAACTGAATCTGACAACTCAAGTGATCAAACTCTTTTTTGTCATATTGTTTTTACATATTTGTCATATTGTTTTTACACTTTATTTTGATATTCCCCTTCCCACATCTTAATTAAGAGTTAGTGCTGTGGATCCCCAGGACTGAAATTGAGAAGCACTGCTGTAACTCCACCCTATGCATTTCACTGATGTTATAAAAGGTTGTCGGCAGCATTCATACACACCCTGCTGAGTGTGAGAGCTTGTGATTTCAGTGCACAGTAAGTAGCCTATTTATTATGAACTGTTTTGTCTAAGTGTGCATTATTTTTTACAGTTCTGTTCATTCTTCTCTAAACTCTCTATACCCTTATATACTGTTTCTTCTTATAAAAAATCCACTTATAATACAGGTGCTGGTGCTGGTCATATAATTAGAATATCATCAAAAAGTTGATTTATTTCACTAATTCCATTCAAAAAGTGAAACTTGTATATTATATTCATTCATTACACACAGACTGATATATTTCAAGTGTTTATTTCTTTTAATTTTGATGATTATAACTGACAACTAAGGAAAATCCCAAATTCAGTATCTCAGAAAATTAGAATATTACTTAAGACCAATACAAATAAAGAATTTTTAGAAATCTTGGCCAACTGAAAAGTATGAACAGGAAAAGTATGAGCATGTACAGCACTG
>NC_056585.1:1651856-1657907 GCF_018340385.1 Cyprinus carpio
CATTAGTGAAATAAATCAACTTTTTGATGATATTCTAATTATATGACCAGCACCTGTATTATAATCACTTATAATTACAACGTATTATACACTATACTATATGTTGTAGCGCTTTGAGTTTGAGAAAGGCGCATTACAAATAAAATGTATTATTATTATTATACTTATAATTTTATTAATAACTTAAAAGGATAGTTCACCCAAAAATGAAAATTAGGCTGCATTTTACTCACCCCCGAGGTATCCTAAGTGTATATAACTTTCTTCTTTCAGACGAATCCAGTTGGTGCTATATTAAAAATTGTCTTTGATCTTTCAAGCTGTTTCAGGGCACTCAGCGGGTGTTGCAGTGCTTCAGTCCAAAAGACGTGAAATAAAAAGCGCCCTTCCATAAGAAAAGTGTCTCACACAGCTCTGGGGGGTGAACAAAGTCCTCCTGTAGTGACTTGATGCATTTTTGTAGGAAAAATATCCATATTCAAAACGTAATAATCACTTTAATCTACAGTAGCTTGCGCCAACAGTTGTACACAGAAGCAGCTCCGGGAGCATGACGTCTGAGGTCAGCGTTGGGCATGCGCCAATGAGTCTCGTGAAAACCAAATTTTGTTAACAGGAGAAAAGGAAGCAAAGTTTCTTATACTTTAGCAAAGGAAAACCAGTCTCCTCTCGGTTTATATCAAAATCCTCTGACATTCTTCTTTACAAATCCTCGTTTTGTACTTGTTTTGTACTTCTAATTAGTGACTGTTGTTTTGTTCTGATCTCTCCACTGCGCTTCCGCATGAATCACTTTTGAGCGGCTCAGAGCTGACCTCATACGTCATCTGCCCGGATGATTGTAGTTTGTAGAGTGTAGCATTTTGTTTGTACACAGACCACAAAACTGATGGGAGCAGCTCTGGTGTCGAACAGGATCTGAAACCTTCAGATGACACACACCTTTATCGCTGTAAGTTACTGGAACCTTAGATAATTATTTATTCATTTATTATAATGTAAGTTTAAAAACTGTTGCATGGTCTCATGTCTTGTTAAAGTATTACTGTTTTTCTCAATTGATTTTACACAGTTCCTCAAACTCAATGCTCTCAAAACAATCTAAGCAGCCATCTGAATACATTGACATTGCTTGACAATGTCATCATAAAAATAACTAATATCATATAATAATGCAGGATTTAAAAGTAAAAAATAATCTCCTTTTTTAATCATCTAGATTTCCGTTTAAAAGTCCTGGATTACTGATTCACGATACACTGATACCGATCCACTATCATCATGAGTTTAGAGAATCTGCATTTTATGTCTTGGAATTCAAATGGGATCACAACTAAAATAAAGGATGTGAAGAGCGAAATAGAGAAACAAGAATGCCATGTTGTTTTCCTTCAAGAGACACGTTCAGGTGGTGTTTTAGAGAAGCTGGAAGAGTGGAAACCATTTTACACCCCACAAACATCACAGCATAAAGGAGTGGCTATTCTGATAAGAAAAGATATATTTGATGGATCATACTGCACAACAGAAAGGGATGCTGATGGCTGCTATATTGTAGTTAAATGTGCCCTAAAAGGACAACTATTCACACTTGTGAGTGTTTACAATCCTCAATCTGATCCAAGACCCTTAATGAAACTCAGATATGTAGTTGAGAAATATGCAGAGGGCATCTTACTGATTGGAGGAGATTTTAACATTGCTCTGAATCCATATCTAGACAGAAATTCAAAAACAATAAATGAAAACCATTTACATTTCAAACCAATTATGGAGAGATTTATGACTACATTCCATCTTGTAGATGTATGGAGAAGATTTCACCCAACAGCCAGACAATTTTCTTATCAGCAAAAAAATGTCATGTCAAGATTGGACTATTGTTTTGTTACAGAGGAGTCAATGAAATATATTATAACCTGTGAGATTTCTAGTGAAAAATGTTGTTCTGATCATCAGCCGGTTCTATTTAAAATTGGGATGTCCAAAGACGAAAGCAAAGAACAAGAATTTGTTCAGGCTATCACTGAAGAGGAGAACAAAATTCATATCTTTAACATGATAAGCTCAGTTACTGATAAATGGTTAAGCCAAAAACATAAATACTGTCCAGAACTTGATTTGACTATAAATCCCTGCACACCTCTAATGATTAGCGTCAGGGAGGTTGAAAGTGCAATTCAGTCTTTGGCAGTAAATCAAAAACATGTTGAGCGTCCAGATGGTATACCAGTCTCATTCTATCTGAATAACTCATATGCTCTGATTCCATATCTGTGTGCTTATTATAACAACATACTTGATCAATCAATGAAGATCCCAGAGTCTTTCAATAAGGCTTTCAATGTATCTGAGACTCACTACAGATTTAATGTTGACTATCTGATCTTAGCCACCATCATGGCCAGGTGGCTTTATGACCACATGGAATCCCATTCAGAGGACTACACAGATGACGGAAACAATATAGCAGTGTTGTTTACCTTCAAAGAGCAACCAGTAAAGCTCAGGTGGACTGTCTTAAGGGGGTTCGTGGCAAAAGAAATGGATAGAGACAAGACAAACCCACCTTTATCTGATAAATTAAAAATAGACATCCTTAACAGGGTCCTGAGAAACAGTCCCAGAGGTAAATACAAATTACTGTGTTGGGGCTGCCCTCTGACTCCAGTGCTCATGACGCTGTGTCTTAAATGCATTGCTAAAGAAATGATTGACAAGGTGCCAGACCAAACATCAAAAATATTTATTTCTAGAGAGAACGTCGTTGCTAGATTCTCTGTTGGTTTTGAGAGAGGTTTACTGAGGGACTTGGAACAAAATTATATAGTTGTGAAATGTAAAATTCTAAAATAAATATTAAAAACATCAGAATGGAAATAGAAATTACAAAACTACTTTGTACATGTTGTTGCCATGATATCTGATAATGATATGTTCCCATTCCAATTCATCTGAATGCAACTGATTTTGATGGTTTTAGAATGTTATGTACAGAATCATCCTAAATTATCTCTGCGCGGCATTATAATATACTTTGTTGTTTGAAATTGTTTTTGTTTTTTTTGTTGTTGTTGTTTTTTTAGATCAATGTACATTTCTGACATTACAACATGATATTCCTTTAGTTGATGTTTTCCTTTTACACAAATATTAATGTAACATAATTACTGATGTAAAAATAATGTGTCTAATTTACAATATACCTTCAATGAGGTACATAATTCTTATGTGCGTTACAGAATAAACAAGAAAATGTATAAAAATGTAAAGGTCTAGGCCAGGGATGGGCAACTTCGGTCCTGACCTGTAGTTTAGCTCCAACCCTAATCAAACACACCTGAACAAGCTAATCAGTGTCTTTGAGCTCACTAAAAAGCAACATTCAGGTGTGTTTGATTAGGGTTGGAGCTAAATTCTGCAGGACAGTGGCCCTCTAGGACCAAAGTTGCCCATGCTATACAATTATTATTATTTTGTTGCATTGTTCCCTTCTTTAAGGAAGTTCGCAAAGTTTACTTATCAAACTAGGGATGTAATAATGCACCCTGAGCTGTATGAAAATCAATGTAAATATGCAACAATTCAAGTTTGTTGAGATGTTAACCAAATCGTGATACAATTGTGGGTGGGGGTTTGTATGAATGTATCTGAGGAATGTAACTTGATGTCTTCAGGTTTAGATGGTATTTTATTTTCATCTTGCCTCTGTATAAATCAAATCAGCTTTAGGCTTAGTTAAATTGCACTGATTCTTGAGACATGGGACCAAACATGTCCAGCAATTGTAACTGCTATTAGGTTTAACTGATTCTTGAGACATGGGACAAAACATGTCCAGCAATTGTAACTGCTATTAGGTTTAAAAATAAAAATATTTTCAATTGTAAATGTTATGGGGGATTAATAATAGAATGTATTTACTATTATCCCCTTCAGTTTAATTTTGTCATTATTATGTGAAATCTATTACAATTATTGAGCGCGTTCACAACACTGCAGTGGCGCTGCTGACGTATGACGCTGCTGACGTGTTATCTTTGTTATTACCAGCACCAGAAAAAACATCAGCAGCGTCATACGTCAACAGTCACAGCAGTCGCACTCACAACAGACCCGGAAGAGAAGACAATGCTGAATAAAGTCGTCATTTTTGTTATTTTTGGACCAAAATGTATTTTCGATGCTTCAACAAATTCTAACTGACCCTCTGATGTCACATGGACTACTTTGATAATGTTTTTATTACCTTTCTGGACATTGACAGTATACCGTACATACATTCTCAATGGAGGATCAGAAAGCTCTCGGACTAAATACAAAATATCTTAAACTGTGTTCCGAAGATGAACGGAGGTCTTACGGGTTTGGAACGACATGAGGGTGAGTCATTAATGACATAATTTAAATTTTTGGCTGAACTAACCCTTTAAGTTACGATGCTTTTGGGAAACAGACCGTAATATTAAGATCAGTTGTACGATCGTTTTTTTTGTGTTGCATTAATGCTGGATTAAGTGATTGTGGTTGATCATAATAGTACTGTAAAACGATTAATTGCATCCAAAATAAAAAGTTATATAAATAAATATATAAAAAGTACACGCCTATATTTTAGTTACAACTTTTATTTTAGATGCAATTCTGCATTGCCTAATTCTGCACTATATAGTAATCAGTTTACGGATAAGGACAAAAAAAAAATTACTACTTTAAAACAATAAGTGATTTCACAGATGAAAGAGAAAAAAGGTGACATTAATCATTTACCAGTTACCTAAATCCTCAATGCAATCACATAACTACAGGGATTCGCTTTCTGTTTTATGTACCAGCACTCGGCTGACTTTTCTGCTGTGCAGGTATCGTTACTGATATGCCTCAGTGCTTTTTATATTCCGCATCGAAGTCCTGTCTACTCCAAGCGCCAAAACGAAATATTTAAAAAGTTATTGCAGGCCACTTCTTCATTTCATCCTCCCACTGTGTCATACACCGCAGGTGTGGTACATATTTACCATCACGGTGTTTAATAGTGTTCTCTCCTGCTCCTACGCTCATCACCCCTATGCTCCTCACCTACCGGCTAGCGAAACGGCAGTTTAACACATTATAAGGAAGTACGTCATCGTACCTACTTCCGCGTTGCAAAATAAGGTGGATAGCCTACCACTTTTACACATGCTCCAGCTACATTTTTATTTCCATACTTTTGAATTACTTCTGTATAAAACAGTTTAAAATCACCCAAAGATGCAGGACCTTTATTATACAACTCTTAGACCAAATTGAGGATGACAACAGTTTCCAAGCCAGGATTGGTTAAATAAAATGTTTAAGGTGGGGCTCAACAAAGGTGTATTTGCATGCACATTGTAGATATCTATAAACGTATTTTGACTAGTCAAATTGTTAATTCCAGATATCTAAATTCCAATACGCCTAGTCACAAAGCTAAATGATCTTTAAATATGATTTGCCTAGTCAATATCAAAAATCTGATTGGGATATCCATAATTAAATTGCAGATATCTTTAAATGGGTTTTGACTAGTCATGAATCCAATTCAAGATATCTTTAAATATGATTTGCCTAGTCAAAATTCCAATTCAAGATATCTACAACTGTAATTCATAAATGAATTGCAGATATCTACAAATGTATTTTGGATATCTTTAAAAATGAAAGATATCTTAAATTGTATTTTGACTAGTCAAATCATATTTAAAGATATCTTGAATTGGAATTATGACTAGTCAAATTGTAATTTGAGATATCTTTAATTAGAATTTTGACTAGGCAAATTATGGCAAGCCGTTGTATGGCAAGCCGTTCTAACATTTAATCTATAAACTGCACTAGTATCTAATTTAACATTACTAGTACTTATTTTTTAGATACTAGTATCTTTTCCATTAAGTACTAGTACTCATTCATTAACTACTAGTGCTTATTTTTTAGGTACTAGTGCTTATTCTTTAGCTACTAGTCACTTTTGAAAAGTTACTAGTACTTATTCATTAGATACTAGTACTTAATCATTAGATACTG
>NC_056585.1:1657961-1658178 GCF_018340385.1 Cyprinus carpio
CTTATTTATTAGGTACTAGTATTTATTCATTAGATACTAGTACTTATTGATTAAATACTAGTAATTATTTATTAGATACTAGTTCTTATTTATTAGATACTAGTATTTATTGATTAAATACTAGTACTTATTTATTAGATGCTAGTACTTAATCATTAGATACTGGTAATTATTCATTAGATACTAGTGCTTATTTATTAGGTACTAGTACTTAACC
>NC_056585.1:1658342-1658511 GCF_018340385.1 Cyprinus carpio
TAATTAGGTACTAGTATTTATTCATTAGATACTAGTACTTATTGATTAAATACTAGTACTTATTTATTAGATGCTAGTACTTAATCATTAGATACTGGTAATTATTCATTAGATACTAGTGCTTATTTATTAGGTACTAGTACTTAACCATTAGATACTAGTACTTATT
>NC_056585.1:1658649-1664620 GCF_018340385.1 Cyprinus carpio
TATTAATTAGGTACTAGTATTTATTCATTAGATACTAGTACTTATTGATTAAATACTAGTACTTATGTTACCAGTACTTATTATTTAGGATACTAGTGCTTATTTATTATCAGGTACTAGTACTCTATTCATTAGATACTAGTACTTATTGATTAAATACTAGTACGTATGTATTAGATACTAGTACTTAATCATTAGATACTAGTACTTATTCATTAGTGACTAGTAATTTTTATAAATATAGTACCTATAAGTAACTAAATTTATATTGTTACTAGTAACAAATTTAAAATTTTATTGCTACTTGACTTCTATAAGGGGATCCGTCATTGAGATATCAACTATTCAGTTTTGACTAGTATATGTATTCCACTAGTGACTAGTACTTAATTTTTATGTACTAGTAGTTATTCAATAGGGGTACTACTATGCATTTTAGATACTAGAACTCATTAATTAGATACTAGTACCTATTAAATAGACAATAGTACTTATTCATTAGATACTAGTAGTTTAGCTGCAGATTAGAATACTTTGTGGGGTACTTGTACTTTTTGTTAGATACTAGTACTTATTTATTAGATACTAGTACTTATTCATTAGATACTGAGTACTTATTTATTGTTAAAAACCAGACTATTTATTCATTAGATACTAGCTTTTACCTATTTAATAGATACTAGTACTTATTTGAAATATTACTAGTATGATTTTTATTTTACTAGTACATTTTTTAATTGAACTCTACTGTAGCCATTTGGACTAGTCATAATAAGACGAGTAAAAAGCAGATCTGACTAGTAAGATAAGAATAGTTACAGTAGTAATTACAAAGATACTAGTGTCACAATAAATAATAACTAATTACCTAATGAATAATATATGTGTTAAATAAGTACTAGTATGTAATGAAATAAGTACCAGTATCTAAAAAATATAAGTACTAGTATCTAATGAATGCTTACTAGTAATATTTAAATATATACTAGTCACTATTGCAAATAATTACTAGTCAGAAATTAAAAGATGATATCAAAAACAGAATAACTCACAAGTCCCTGTTCATTTGGAGATATCTTCAACCTCATAAAGAACTAGTGAGAATGTATTTGGAGATATCTTCATTTAAACAGATCATTACATAATCATGAGTACATTTCCACTGTCCAATCAGAGTCCACATGGTAATACAATACGCAGAATGAATTTGATTGTTAAGTAAGGCTTACTGGCTTAGTATGTTAGCCTAGATAAAAGAAATAGGAATGGGTTTGTTTTTATTGTTAGGCCTATATCCTTTTCTAAGTGATGCACAGCAAGGTAAGCATGAGATCATATTTTAGTATTGTATCAGACAGTATATTTACCCTATTCTGATCGATAACAACTGTACAGCTTAAACTGAACATTGTGATTTTTCAGGTTATTTTCAAGCTATTTTGGCAAACTACATTTTCTTATCAGTTTTAAGGTTTAAAAAGCTTTAAAGCATTACGCCGTGAGAAACAGTGTTATGAATCCAACAAAGTTCAAGAGTCTCTAAAAAAACATGATGCCAAAGTGAAAGCATATTTCTTTAGTGATAGATGCTATTTACACTAAGAGACTACAAAAGTATTTTCTTAACGATACGCTGTTTACACTTAATGAAAATAGGGATGTTCTATATTTATTGTAAAAGTTGCAGTAGCCTATCTTTGCAATAAGTGTAAGTAGCTAGATACTATACTTAAGCAGTGACAGGTAGCTACTATTTGCACCTCAGTTGTTGTAGATTAAAGGATGCAATAGTAATGTAGAGTGTAAATGATTATAATGATTAAATAGCCTAGCTGTCGCCTCATTGCTATAATAAAGCCCTTCCTACACCTAACACTAACCCCGATATACCTTATTAAACACACGTTATGTATATTACTCTCCACTTCTTTCGAAAACTAACTGGACTGGAATGCGTGATGAGAGAAAGAGCTTAGAGAGCAAGTTCTGTAAAAGGCGGATTTGAACGTGGATTGATCGCATTAAAAGCTATACTTGTATGCATCAACAGCTACCCCACTGTACGAATGTTACATGCGGCATTTTGTGTGGCCGTATCAGAAATTGCCCTTAAAAAGACGAGGTGCTGTATTTATTAAAGATGACCTCCGTTGTGTTGATGCGAATGGAAATTTCGTTGTGTTGTGCAATGACTTTTTGCCACCATACGAACAACTGACTTCAGTCAGTCATGCAAAAGGAAGTTGCTGAATCGGTCGTCAGAAATATGGAATCGAGTTAGTTGATAAACAAATCACAATGTTGCAAAGCTAGTATAGAGGATAAACAAATAGAAATATGGTCATTCTAAGCAGGTCAAGAAATGATGGTTGGATGCTTTTTATATAGTCATCACACATTGTATCAGGACTTTTTGTTTGGCTTGATGTGTTGTGTAAAGCATGTTTGTTTTCATATTTTTTTGTGTTTTCAGTGAAACATTACCTGCACTACAGGTTTTATTGTACCCTATTCACAAAAGCACATTTGCCTCCCAGGATTCAGTGCTGTGGTTGAGGTTGATGATAACAGATCCAAACACTACAGTAATGAAAGAAAGAGTCTGGATTCAGAGTGAAGAAGGTTTGGACTGAAACTCCTGAGGGACCTACTGAATCTAGAGACTGGTTCTTATACATCAGATGAAGACTCTGTCAAACTGTTGCGCTACTCATAGGATGGTCCTAAGTGAGTTTAATGGTTCCTCTTGATTGATCGCGGTTGTGGCGCTTGAACAGACATGCATATGTTAGGTTGACGGTACTGGAAATGGCGAATTAACTCACAATATGGGGTTTGATGGAGAGGATTTTGTTAGCTTTTAATTCTGAAGAAAACAGCAGTGGTTTGAGGTAGAAGGCACAAAGCCAAAAGAAGCCAAAATGAAATAGGATGTGCAAACAAAACACGAATGAACTCCTGCGAGCATTTCCTCCAGGACCTGCATGGTTCTCTCTTGCGGCATTGTGCTGCATGTAACACACAAAGAGTAAGTTCTGATTGCATCATTTTAAATGACGTGCCCTTATTATGCTTGTTTACGGTTTTGATAACTCTGTTTATGGGGTCTGTTTTAGAACATGCTTTGTATCATTTACAATGTAAGAAAAAAAATGATTTAGTGGATGCTGTGTGTATGTTTGGTGCAGAAGATCTTTTATTCACCATTCATATTGTTGACTTTGTTGCTGGCATTTTCATTATAAACGATTTAAGATAACAGTAGCTCCACCGGGATGTTCATGGTGTTTGTGAGAAAAAGCTTTCTTCCAGCTCCACCAGATGTTCATGTGTTTGTGAGAGAAAAGCTCCTGATGATCACAGTAAGGTGAATCTGATCTGTCTGGCCACTGGTTTCTGCCCCAGAGATATTGGAGAGATGAGACATCAGATTGGACCAGAATTAGCACTGAAAACAAAAAATATTATCTGGGGAATCAAACAGAATGATGATGGATCCTTTCAGATGAGAGTCAGTGTGAAGATCAACAGACACCACATGGGATGTTATGAATGTCTCGTCATCTCGGGATGGTCTGACTGAACCAGTTTCCAACAAAGTGAGGTAAAATCCCAATTCAGTCTTGAAAGTGGTTTTTATTTTTTTTTTCAACCAGGAAGATCCCATTGTGGATACTGCGCTCTTCTTCCAGGAGAATCATGGTGTATGTAATATGAAAACAAATAATACTAGTAAATCCTGCTAATTGGCTGTTTGCCACTCAATAATTACAGTTAAAGTGCCTCAGCTCATGCCAACATGTTCAGTGCATTTATACCGTTTTTTTCCTCTTTGTTCTTGCAGGTGGAACATGTTTTGACAGTGAAACTATGTAGCCTGTTATCGTAGGAGTAGGCGTGGATAGTTGCAGTTCTAGTGTCCAGCTTATTGGCTATGTGTAAACCATACAGCGGTAAGTTCTAAATATTCAACATTATCATTGTGTTTAAATATTCTTGTTTTAAAGAGATGCTGGAATGTGATGGTTTCATGGTTGGACCTACTGACCGTGTGCACTTTTATGAAATATGGAACTGATTTTTGAAATTAAAAATTGTATGATGATTGCGGTTGTTTTCATTGTTTTAAATCTACTCTGTAGTTTCAATGTGTGATACATTATTATAGAATTATGGGCACTGATATGTACCTGAATTCTGCATTTACTAAAAACAAGATATTTGTATCAAGTTGACGTGTTTATAAACGCCTGCTGAATCTTATAGGTTTGTTCTTAGTTTATAGGATCTGTTGCTGTAGCATCATGGAATCCAAGTTTAGACATCCCAATCTATGTTGATGAACAAACGGTCTGTGATTGATTGGTCACATTGAACAGTAAAGAGACAGTCACACTATGGTTTTCTGCTCTGGCTGCACTCCGGGGGGTTTCTGCAAGAACAATTCTGTCACCATTTTGAAAGTTTTTCTTTTTTTTAATTTAAAATGGAGGCTTGTAATTATTTTTGCTGAGGGGATGTAGTATGTTGATTATATTGTTCTGTGTATTTTGCCAAGGATGTTTTAATACTGCATTGGCCGGAGTCTCCTAGTAAAATAGAGATTTTAATCTCAATGAGACTTCCTGGTATAAAGGTAAAACAAATTAAAAATTAAGTGAATGTGTGTAGATGTTTAAGAGGTTGTTGTGTCAAGATTTCGATTTACTGTAATTTTGAGGATGTAATTTAGATTTTAGAAAATAAACGTGTTTATCTCCTCTCAAATCATGCTTTTTTTTGTTTTGTTTTTTACTGGCATGTCTTTTCGGTGTTGAGGACTAGTGCATCGTTAAGGCAAGTGTTACACCAAATTCTGTGACCACCGTATTCTGTGACACTAGGAGGCGCTGTTGTCACTGTTTGGCTTGAACTCGATCAAACAGCAGAACTGGGAACGCAAACAGCGTACAGGTTCATGACGCACGTGCACATTAAATGAGCGCGTCTCTACAGTCTGGTCGCGTGCGCCAAATTAACTGTTCAAAAAAGATTTCTTTACATCAACACACACACATATATAAATATTTATAGTCTAAGGGAAATTCTTTCACACATAAAGACTTTGATGTTCTCCAAATGCACTGTGTACTTTATAAATAAAAATACACACTTTACAAAAGTTTTAATATGAACAGTACAGCTTTTACAATATTTAACTGGCATTTATTTATTCATTTTCTAGTTTTACATTTTTACTTTCTATTTTTAAAATAATGGTGGGAAATTGTTTTTTGTGCATTGTCTCTCTTCTCTGTGTGCAGTGGCTCTCTCTCCATTACTCCAGGTTCCTGCTCGTAATTGATTGAAGAAGTGGATTGGTTTCTTCTGCGAGTGTGCATCTTTTAAAAGTGCGGATGTGTTGTGTTGAGAGGACCCATAGGTGTTCCTTTACAATTGTTGTTTCAAAGCTAGTCGAGATACTTTTACACACAACACTTTATTGGCTTTTATCTCTTTACCTTTTCTGTTGTTACTATTATTATTATTCTATCAGTATTAAAAGGTACATTTATGCATTTAGGAGACGCTTTTTATCCAAAGTGCATTCAGGCTAACATTTTTTTACCTAACATGCGTTCCCTGGGAATTGAACCCACAACCTTTTGTGCTTCTGACGCAATACTCTACCACTGAGCCACAGGTAAACTGTATAAGAATGACAATGCTTGTAGTATAATTACTTTTTCTTTATTATTTTTATTGTATCGGTTTTAAAAGTTATTGTGTTGACTGCATGCATAAGTAGGCGATTGTTTTGTATGAGATGGGCACCTGTTTTAGAACAGACAGGGATGACACCTATATTTTTGTTCATTTTTGCTACGGCTCAGTGAAGGAGCAGAGAGGAGCAACATGCAACAGATGAATATCAGCAACAACACTCTAAAAACTAATTCAGAGGACCTTTAGTCATTACTTAAATATATAC
>NC_056585.1:1664785-1664861 GCF_018340385.1 Cyprinus carpio
ATGGGTTTTTGCTAAATCGCCTGAAATAAGGTCTGTGGTTAACAAAGCCTCTAAATATTTTCATGTTTTGATCTAG
>NC_056585.1:1665122-1668150 GCF_018340385.1 Cyprinus carpio
TCTGTGGAGAGACTGTAGGTCGACAATGGTGTTCAAGTCGTCGAATGAAAGATGCTCGTTTTATCGTTTTCCGTCCGATGTTACCCAGCGGAGACTCTGGGTTCGTGCCGTAAAGTAAGCTCACACAACGATGATTTCCATGTGAACACCGTTATTACTGCCTTGATGTGGCCACGACGAAACTTTAGTGATGCATATTGCTTAACACGCTACTTTGATGGTCAGAGGGGTTAAAAAGGCTACACTGTAAAATGTAATAAGTAGAGTTAACTTAAAAAAGTGAGGAAACCGATTGCCTTAAAATTATAAGTAAAGTATACTATTTATTTTAAGTTGGCTAAACTAAATAGTATTTGTAGACTAAACTTACTCATTAAGTAAAGTATACTATTCATTTTAGGTTGGCTCAACTAAATAGTATTTGTAGACTAAACTTAATTGTCAAGTACAGTTAAGTACTGGTGACTCAAAAGCATTAGTTGTGGTAACTTATTATTAGTGTTCACTTTACTAGTAAATTTAAGGAAACCGATTGCCTCACATTTTTAAGTAAGCTAAACTAACAAAAACGAGTAAAGCAAAAAATGAACTTTGTTGTCAAAACATTCATTTTATTATAACAGTGTCCAAAATTTTTTAAGCATTTTTAAAACAAAAAAGGGTTGATGTGAGTAATTAAAAACCAACAAGTCAACCCAACAATAAAACATTTGTGTTACTGCAAAGTTTGAGTCCCGTGGTGTCTGTGTTTACACCAGCTCACCTTTCTGCACACATGCGCTCAACAGATAACCGATTAAAACAGACATTTTTGTTGTGGGTATAGGGATTTGTCACCCATCAACCTGGATACAACACACAAAATGCAAATATAGACCTAGTCTTGTTTCAGCTATTACAAACGTATGAAAAACAGAAAAAATCCAGGCTGACAGTTGATTAAATAAAAAACTCACAAATTACGGCAGAATTGCAGCAATTACGGTTTTGCTTTTTCTAAAATTTGTATCCAGGATGACAGAAGTATACACCCAAAGTGTAACAGACCTACAACAACAGTCTTTCTTCCACCATCACAAATCTGATTAAAATAGATGCAACAGCCTTTTTTTTTTTTTATAGGGATTTGTTTTAATCAGTCACCCATCAACCTGGATACAACACCCAAAATGAAACAATAGACAAGACTAAATCTTTCTGTTATTACTAACATAAACACATCTTGACTAAAAGTTTTGGTTTTGCATCCAGGTTGGTAGGTGTCTGATTAATATTATCAAAAAATTCAACAACAGACATACCGCAACACGGTCTTGTTTCTGCCATCAGAAACACAAAGAACACATCTTGATCAAAACATACAAGTTATGCAGCAATTACAGTTTTGTTTTTCTAGGATTTGTACCCAAGTTGATGGATGACAAAAAAAAAAAAAAAACGCAACATGCAACAGACATACAGTAACAAATCCTTGTTTCTGCAAACACTAAACATTTTAAATAAAACAGATTTGTTTTAATCAGTCACCCATCAACCTAAATAAAACACCCAAAGTGCAACAACAGACCTACAATAACATGGTCTTTTTCTGGCATCAGAAGCTTAAAACAAAAATGGATTAAAACATCAAGGTTTTTAAGTTGCGGGTATTGAGATTTTTAATCAGTCACCCATCAATCTGGATACAACAACCAAAAGACAACAATAGAGTCTTGTTTCTGCTATTAAAAACATATTGAACAAATTCTTTACTACAAAGCTTTTAGTGACTGGAGTTTTGGTTTTGTATCCAGGTTGGCAGGTGACTGATTAAAACTCAAAAAAAAAAAAAAATGCAACAACAGACCTACAGTAACAAGGTCTCGTTTCTGCCATCAGAAACACATACACACAAAAAACAGACCTACAGTTTTTGGCGAGAATTTATTGCCAGGGAAGAAAACGCTTTGAATGAACTCAAAAAGTGTTTTTTTAAGCTGTGAAGGGTACTCCATATTTAAAGCATAGATCAGCCCAAAACAAACACATGGCATGTCTGGAACATTCTCAAGTCCATCCATTGCTATAACACCCTCAAAATTATTGCTGTATCAGTGACCTCCAATGGCAAACCTTGTGGAGACATCCGGCTGTCCTCTGGCACCACAGTGAAATTCTATCGGTACTTGAGGTGCAACGATATCAATGTCCTCTAAGAAAAGAAAGAAAAAGCGATATTAAAATACATTCTTATATTGCAAACGCCAAACAAGTGCATGTTCCTTGTAGCAAGAATTTAAACTGCTTAAGGTGCTGTTACTAGGTCTTGAAGTAACTAGTAAAATTTATAACCACTAGCTTCAGAGGGAATTGTCGAGTGATAATTTGGACTTTTTCAGCAAAAGCATCGAAACATTTAATAGCAATATCTTTTAGGTAAAACGGTTACATCCATCCCATGATTGGTTTGGTTTCAAACATTCCTCAAATATCTTCCTTCGTGTTCATCAGAAAGAATTTTATACAGGTTTGTAACAAAATGAGATCCTTCCCCTATCCTTTTAATGTTTAACTTATTTAACGCTAATTATTGGTCATCGAAAGGCATTTTTTTTGTTACTGCTGAAACTGTCTATACCAGCAGAGAGTGAGGCGATAGGGTGGAGAAGGGATGCTGCTAAAACTGTCACGGGACATAGGTAATGAATTGGCTATATATAGAGACCTCTTTGTGCTGAGTAGATGGATTGAAATTCGAATTGGAAAAATTCAAGACACTATTCTATATGAGATTTTTTATAGCTTGAAAACAGTTTCATCCACATTTTAAGATTTATTTGATCCAAATGTTATGTTTTCTATGTAACTTTATATAAGATCTCTTAAGTAAACCTTTCTTGTAGCACTTTTTGCAGATATTAAATTAGAAGAATACTTACAAAGCATGTTTTGAAGAAGTCTGTAGTGTCTTCCCCAAGAAGGACAGCAAGACCACGGAGAACTGCTGTCCGTCGAGCAGTGACATCAGTGATGTTCTAACAAGTAATAC
>NC_056585.1:1668465-1668570 GCF_018340385.1 Cyprinus carpio
TTGTAAAGTCTCTTTTACTGAAGGCTCCTTTTCAACCAACTCTTTTCTTCTTAGAGAAAAAGTAATGTCCATGTACTGTGCTATCAGTGTAGAACTTGGATGTCG
>NC_056585.1:1668674-1668804 GCF_018340385.1 Cyprinus carpio
TTGGGTTTCTTGACATTTCTTGGAGAATCTTGGCTCCCTCTTTTCATTGAATTAACAAGAACACCGGTGCATCCAGCTCTCCGTAGTTTGCTCCTGTAATTACCCATTTTAAACTTTATACTGTTTTTAC
>NC_056585.1:1669144-1669945 GCF_018340385.1 Cyprinus carpio
AGGGTTTGTGGTTTGCTAGGAAGTGTGACCTTCCGAATATCATTGTCAGTCACAATCACTCTTAAAACAGTTCTCGTCTCCATTGTGTCATGTGGACCTAAAAATAATTTGAGAAAACAAATAATTTTGACACGTTCCACAATTTTCAGTATTAGACCCAAGACAATATTCAGCACAAGATGAAATGTTTAATTGTAACAAATATCCTGCCTTGTATTTTGTAGGTTGGCAGTGGAAACAAGTCATTCAAATCAGACAGCTTAATGACTGACATAAGTGGTACATGGCTGGACAATTCATAGGAACGCAGATGCTCAGTGTACCACGCTGTCTGTTCTTTGCACACAAACAAAACATCTGTGTTGATGACTACAATTTTAACAATTTGCCTGAAATCAGGTAGACCTGAACAGGAGCCAACAGAAACAACTACATCTGGACAGTACTTAATGCCATCAATGCATACTGAGGATGTAACAAGGACAGTGCTTTGAGCACCAAAGTTGTTCTGAAGAACATTCTGAACATTCTCAGGAAAAGATGAAATCAGTGTAACTGCAACGTTTTCCATCTGCACAGAAGGTTTGAAAAAAGAAAATGAATCCATGTGGTACACCATCATTCTTTGATGTCGGACTGCCAGAGTTTGAGGGACATTTTTGAAATTCTTTGTGTCACGAATGATTTGCTTGAAGAACTTATGTTTGCCTTCAAAACGCATTGTCCAGACTTCTCTTAAAGGCCCATACGTTCGTATAAGTTGTGGGTAATGCTCAATGTAATGGTGTTTGGGACGCAATG
>NC_056585.1:1670354-1671837 GCF_018340385.1 Cyprinus carpio
AGACACACAGAGAACAGTTCCCAATACACATTCTCCTAACCGCTCTACAAAGATGCCATGTTTTTCTAATGTTTTCAGGTCTTGAACAAGAGGGTGTAGGACTTTTTCATATCCATACTGTTTCACTGCACTAGCTTTGCAGAAGATTGCCAACTGAATTGCATGAAGAGAAGACCGATACTTAGAGGGAAGATTGGCAAGGACCCAGTAAACACTGAACATCTTGTGTTTCTTTTTTGAAGTGCCAAGAGGATTGGCAATCTCAAATTCATCAGTGTAGAGGGTAAGTAAAATCCTAAATTTTTCTGCCATTAGAAAAGGATTCTCAGAGTAGTTAGTGCCATCTCTGTAAGAGCTAATTCCACATGCACTGCCATCGGGAGCAAGAACTTTATCAAGGACCTCTGATCTGTTTAAAAGCAGCTGTAACATGTTCAAGATTGGCACATATGCAAAAGACTGTGATTCTTTGTCGAGTTTGTATTCTATTGGCATAACTATCGGAAATTCTTTCTCAACGTATGATGCTCTTTTACTGATGGTAGATAGAGGCTCACCAGACTCAGTCATTTTTAAGATCAGATTATTCTCTGTGACAACTTTCACAATGTCTTTCAAAACATTATCAGTATAAGTGATTTCATGTTGATTTAAAATCTGCTGAATGCCATTACTCAAAAGGGGCCTTGACAGAAGAAAAATCTGAGTAATTTGTTGTATATTACTTCTCTTGTACTGCTGCATCAGATATATGCAGAATGGTTTGCATCTTAAGGAAAAAGCAACTTCAAATTATGCTCTTCAAGTTGTCTCTCTCTGTAAATCATCCAGACTTTGATTTGGGTCACCTTCTTCATATTCATCCTGGACAAACTCTGTAGAATCAACTGAATCATACCAAGAAGCTGCTGTACTTTTGTGTAACATCTGCTGTAAATCGCAGCAATATTTTGCAACCTAATTAAAAATGTTAGCTTAAAGTTCCTCTGAGTGCTAAACTGGTGTTTCTAGCCATGAGCATTAAATGTGTGGAATAAATTCTGCTTTCAAAAATCAAGAAAGTCTTTGTGATGGCTGTCGACTGAAACCATTCCATTATTTTTAGTAATGTATGACCAAGCAAATATGGCAAGAATAAAACAAGGTGTTCTGGTGCAAGAAATATCAAAGGTGTTGGTTCTGATCCACTTGTTTGTTTTGCATTTTCAGAGTGATTTCTTGTTAAATGCACTTTTAAACCACCAAATTAAATTTTGCATTTTCAGAGTGATTTCTTGTTAAATGCACTTTTAGAGCATTGAATGATTTAAAAGAACACAAACAGTCTGTGTGAAGACAAGGAATTTGATTGGTTCTTGTGTAGCTTCCATGTTTAATCCGATAATGCTTCAATAGCAGAGCTCTCTTTTCACAGAAATAAACACAGAACTTACACTCCCACTGCATGTCCACTGCGCTCTTCAAAGAAAAAAAGTTAAAGTAT
>NC_056585.1:1671873-1672169 GCF_018340385.1 Cyprinus carpio
TCCACTTTAAAAACTTGCATAAAATAATGTTTTCTTTGCAGCACATCTCTTATTTAACTTTTTTTTTTTTCAAGGCATTAAATTAATGGTTATTCGGGTTGATTCGTTTGAATCGATTCTTTGCCGATAACTGAAAACACAACAGAGAAAGACAATCTAAATTGGCTCACGAATCACTAATTTATCCAGTATATGGTCTGAAGGCACGTGAGGTGTTTAAAATCAGAATGAGTTTTTAGTCTTAAGGAAAAAACAGTGTCGCTTAGACACACGTGCTTGCAGAATATATAACCTTA
>NC_056585.1:1672724-1673511 GCF_018340385.1 Cyprinus carpio
CAACACTAATTATAAACTGGTTACTTTTCAATTGCATACCTTTTCCTTTTACTCAAGTTATTAAGACTATAGCTTCAACTAATAATTTACACAGTAACTTGTATTTTACTTAAGTTTTTGTTACTCTATCCACCTCTGAAACTTGTCTGTTGACCTAAAACACGTTTATCTTAAAAGCGAGGCGATTGGCAATTATTAGATTGCTAAGAGCAATCCAACGTCATCCATCGATTCTATATCAATATATTAACAAAATACGACTTTTTATAAACTTTGATTTGATATTGTTATTTTGAAATGAAAATGTAGCAGTTAAACTATAAAAAAAAAAAAAGAGACTTACCTCATCATGCTCTTATCCAGCCACGTGCAAATTAATGAACCTACTATCTGAACCAAGTAACTACGCATGTGCAGTCTTCTTCTTCTTCGTCCAATTAATGAGCTCTCACTCCTTTGGAGTATTACCGCCACCTACTGTATATATGGTGCATTCACAATACTTAAACTTTTAAGTTGAGCTAAATGAACAAGTTGAGTTTAAGCACTTTGTGTGGGGAAAAAGTTGGAATTACTTAGTTAAACTAAGTAATGTCAACAAACTTAATAAAATAAGTTAAGTTTACTTAATCATTTTAGTAAACTCAGATTACGCTGCTCTTGCCCGGAAAGAGTGCGCGCACTTAAAACGTGTCTCTCCTCTCACTCAAACTGTGTCCTGTGCACGCTCAAATCTCTCTGGGCTTGTGCGCTATAGATATGAATTATTTTCGCACCTGAATTACAC
>NC_056585.1:1674132-1675160 GCF_018340385.1 Cyprinus carpio
TGCAACTGACCCATATCTTAATAGTTCTGTCTTAAATCAGAAGTGGTATAATGGTTATACATATAAACACACAAACACACACACACATATATACATATACATATACATATACATATACATATACATATACATATACATATATACAGATCCATCTTTGAAATCTGACTGGTTGATAACTTTTGACAACGTTTAATTCAGGTGCGAAAATAATTAATATCTATAGCGCATGAGCACAGGGAGATTTGAGCGTCCACAGGACACAGTTTGAGCGAGAGGAGAGCATAGAGGAGAGACACGGTTTAAGTACGCGCACTCTTTCCGGGTGAGAGCAGCGTATATCTGAGCGCGTGCGTCCGGTTTTGTGCGAGACCAAAGAAATCCGTGTGCGAGTTTAGAGATTAGCGCTTGCACATTGTATTAATGTTATTGCCATCTAGACAGTTTCAAAAAGTTTTAACTTGTGGTTAAAGCGCCATTTAAAAGCTGCAAATGCACTTTGCAGACGCGGCGGCACTCTGGTTGGCCACCTGCTTTTCAGTGTGTATCTGGTTCAGTGCTCTCATGAGAATCACTTGCAGTGAGGGGATCCGCTGACCTTGAGGTGATGTTCTCACGCTGTTCTGTGGTGGAACTACTGCGGTTCATCTGGCCTAGAGATGATACAATATATTATTAGAAAACTTTAGAATTAGCATCAGCTCGTGCTGATTTCATACCAATTCAGTATGTTATATGTTTCACTTGATTAACCCCACTCTAAACTAACTCAACCGTTTGGTTGAAACAACCCAGCATTTATCAGACTGTGTGCATATTAAACTAATAAGCCTTTATCGTACCAGACTTTACAGTATGGTCTCCATATTTAAATGCCGAATTAATATTCCATTAAATAATTAATCTCAGGTTAAAGACCAATGAGAATGAGAAAAATGACATTTGAAACATGCTATTATAGTGTTTGTCCTGTTTGCAGTTGTTGGATGACTGAGTGTGACTATTCATCAAGGGTGAGTAAATAAAGTCTT
>NC_056585.1:1675413-1676462 GCF_018340385.1 Cyprinus carpio
CAATTTTGCACACAATATTAAAGTCTGACTGTTAATATGGTCATATTTACCCCATGATGTTGTTGTAAATGTCTGACCGCTGTGAAGGGCGTGACACTCATAGCCCTGTTTCTCATCTCTGTGTATCTTCACACTGGTTCTCATCTGAAGGGTTTGGTTATCGTTGGGTCTGAATCCAGAAGAGCTGAAGGGTTGGAGTGTGATGTTGTTTAGCATGATCTTCATCTCTATGAGTTTGGGGGAGAAGCCAGTGGCCAGACAGGTCAGATTCAGCTCGCTTTGGTCATGAGGAGCTGCAGATGAAAACATGTGAAGAGCTGGAGGAGCTGCAATAAGAAGCACATGATAGAGGAGGATAGTGGAACCACTCAGCTGATTCTGAACAAAAAGACATAAATGATTGAGTGCGAAACACTGAAATCATACTGCTTTTGAAGCATTATATGTGGAGATCCAGTCCATGCAGTCGTTGAGGTATAACTGGAGAAGATGATTGCGAAATCTGTCAGCGTCCCATTTCATTTTGGCCCATAAAAGCATTTGAACACTTAAAAATATATCAGTGTCATTCCAGTAAAATCCAATGAATTCACCATCACATCCGGAGCTTGTGCAGTTTGCCAGAGTGTTAAGCAGATTTATGAACCAGTCTCTAGAATCATCTGGTTCTCTGGTATATCTCCAGATTTCTGGATCAAAACGATCTCTTTTCCAGGTTTGTTCTTCATTACTGTAGTGAGAGATCCATCTGTCGTCATACAGACACACTGCACTGAACACAGGACCAGAGACTCCATCAGGTTTAGTGAGGACGGTGTAAACAAACAGGAGATGGTGTCTCTCTGAGGAAAGATAAATGCAAGACAATAAAAGTGTTAAGGTCATGTCAACATTACATATAGTCAAACTTCCTAAGAGTACTCCTAATAATATCTTTATCTCTCTCTTGGATAATTCAAATTCATCTCTAAGACAGGTCAGTTCACTCAGCAGCTAATTAAAACTAATATTAATTACATACCACAGATTTACTTTATACTACGTAGTAC
>NC_056585.1:1681520-1686374 GCF_018340385.1 Cyprinus carpio
AACGCGCGTTTTTGACGTGTGTTTATTATAATAGAAACGGGCGTCCAATACGCATGTTTTGAACGTGTAAATGGGTAAACCAAACTGGCGGTGCAAACGTCTTTTAAGGTATCCAAACAGGGGAAAGGAACATGCTCTCTCGTAGTGTTTTGAAAATGGCACGTCGAAAGCGTGTGCTCACTTCATAGGGCAGGAGTCTGTATGCTTTGTCCACTATATATGGGGTATTACGGTAAGGCATTGCTGCTGCATACATATAATATTTTTTCCACTCGGTCATAATGAGGGATGTTACACTCTCTATTATAGATCAGTGGTGTGGTACAGTTTACATGATGTAAGTTGTTCATTTTAGCAGCTATCTAACCTTACCTCTGTAGCACTAGATGGCCACCATGGCCACGACATAATTAACTCGTGGGAACGTGATATTATGTCGTGGCCACGAGATCATTTTGTCGAGGTAACACATCCTTATGTCATGGCCCCGAGATGTCATGTTGAGGGATTGACATATTTTTCTCGTGGCCACGAGTTTCATGCGTAAACAAACCTGCGTGACCATAGCAACACAGGATTGTTAGAGTTGGATTCATTAATGTTTTATTTTGAATTAAGAAATTATTATATTTATTATAGAAATCATTTCATTATTAAATTATTATATTAACCATAGGCCTTGCTACCGGGCTGTATCTGATCGTCAGCATTCAAATGAAGTTTATCATGAATAAATGTTACATAAAGTGCATAATATAAAACAGGCCTACAACAAAAATATTTTTTTTGTGCGCACTCAGACATTCAGGCACAAACTTTTTAGTGCTGCCCCACAGTTTTTTTATAAACTAAATAGCTTAATCGCTAAAGAGCAACATTATCTTTTGCAACAAGGAGCTGGTAACATCATTGTTTCTAAAGTAATTAAAGCCATAGCTTCACTGTTAATAGAGAAACGTGGCAAAACAGTGGTAATTCATATTTGCACAGCCTCTCTCTCTCTCTCTCTCTCTCTCTCTCTCTCGTGTAAATAAACACTTGTGAATTACAATTTTCTGATAATAGAACATTGAAGTGGAGATCGCTAAACTGCAAGCTAACCCTTACGAAAAAGAAGTTTATTCAAGTGTGCTATTAGTATACTTCTTTTAAACTAAAAATAGGAAAGTATGCTTTTAGTTTACTTTTTATGTACTTCTCAGAAATGGGCTTTAAGAAATATACTTAAAATGACATTTAAGTATACTTGACTTATACTTTCAAAAAGTCTAAATATATTACAGGCAAAAATGTAAAATCTACAAAAAAAAATGTAAAAACTGCAAAAACATTTACAAACAAAACTGTGTTTTCAGAAAGCAAGCGCGTTTATAGTGGAGAGAGAGCGCCTACACAGGGTTGCCAGGTTGACAAAAATAAGTAACACACTTAATAGATTTCCAAATTGCGCAATTGGGAAGCTCTGTTTCAGGGATTAGTCTCTTAATATCAGGTAACCCCGGTTGTGTTCCTCTGTGGCCAGATTAAACCTGATTCCGTATGCTCTGTTCATTATTATTTAGAAACCATGCACTTTTCTACTCCATTTTTAATGGTGTTCTTGTATTCAAATTTAGCGTGGTCCACTGCTGTGCACGTGCCACAATATCTATACAGGGCCAGCTTTATCAATATTCGTATCGCCAAATCTCTGTGAATCTCTGTGACGATACATCATCGTATCGATGTAATGCAATGCTTTCATATTCTGCTCTTCTGTGGCCACAGATTTGCGGGTCTTGTCTTTTTCTTCAACAGATGACTTGCAGGGCCCTGTAGGCTACTTTACGGTTCTAAATTAGTTTTAATTGTTTAACTACCATAGCATCTTGTCTCCGTTGGTAACATGCATGCTTTGTGTCAATTGAAAGTGAAGTCACAGGTAGTGGAGAGTGCAAGTGACTTCGTAAATTATTTCATTTCTTCACCACCTCACCACCTTTGTAAAATTTTAAAATATTCAAACAAAACAAAACGAAAAATAAATAAATAGAACAAAATAAAAAATAAAGACTGCAAGTGTCTGAGAGTGCAAGTCTGGGAGTGCAAGTGCAAGTCTGCAGCCAGACCCTCTTGGTGGTTGCAGCTAGTGATGTGACATTTGAACCGAGGCATCGGAACTTGTGTCGAAACTAAATGGCCTTGCCAGATCAAGCCTCGATTCAAAGCTTGTGTTGTTAGGTGTGTTCGACTTGAATCACAGCTACAGATGGCAGTCAACGAGAGTAGCCGCTTACAGTCGGTGGTAGAGTTGAAAACGGAGCCGTCAAGCCGGAAATTTTCTGCTCCCGTTAGTGACGCTCACGCGGTGTTTGCATACTTTGTCTTTCGGTTCGGTACGTATGTGTACGGAACTAATACAGTTTTTTTTGTTGTTGTTTTTTTCTCTCAGGAAATTCAAATAATAAATGGCGTTTTGACAGTCTTCGATGTGGCCATGACAGATTCGTTGTAATAAACGCCCTTGGAGAGCCGCTGTCTGGGACAGTTCAGAAAAAAAATGTGCTGGTAACAATCCCAACACAAGCACTGACGAGGGCCGCGATCAGCTCCGGTTCCCTGGTCTGAGCCGTGACGCCCCGCAATTTGTGCAGAGTTGAGTGCGAGTGAACCGCGATCATAATGCCTGCCGTTCACCGCCAAAACCGCGAAGAGAGTAACTATTTTCCCCCTAAGTATACAGCTACTTTTCGCTAACAAGATAATGTGTTTATTCAGAGGACGTTCGTCTTCAGCACACAATTTAATATATTTTTGGATGACAAACCTGGGATGCTTGAGACTGTCCCATAGACTGTTAAAATAAATAACAGTGTCCAGGTCCAGGAAAGGTATGAAAGGTATCGTTGTCAGAATACTCCATCATCTGCCATCAGACATGCAGTCTGTGGGTTATATGAAGCAACGGGAACACTTTTTGTAAGCAAAGAAAAAAAAATAACATTGTATTCAATAATTCCTTTGTCAGCCAGTCCTCCTCTGTGTCCTCCTCATATTCACCGTATGCTGTGTGTGCGCTTCTGTGTCATCCGTGCGCCACATATGATGCGCTGTTTCTCTACGTGTATCTAGCTTTGATTTTGAAATAAAAACAGTGCATCCTTGTGGACTTTATGTTTGGGTTAAAAGTTGTTAGGCCTAATTGTAACTATAATGTAAAAGTGCTCCCTATAGTTTTAAGCATAAGATTTTTTGATGGTAGAATTCTGCATCACTGAGAAAGATATAACACTACATATACTGAAATGTATTTCAAGAAAGAGCAACTTTGTTCAGTAAACCTTTAAAAAAAAAAAAATTAGTTTTTCCCCCTTGCACTTGTACCGAAAGGTCCATACCTAACCGTGAACGTTAAACACCCGAGAGTTACATACCGAACCGTCATATTTGTGTACCGTTACACCCCTATTTAACACAGATGAAGTGAATTAAATGTGATGTTTGTCAAATATACAGACGTTATAGAAACGTTTTCATGAGCAACAGATATATACTGATTAAATACTGCTTAATACATCGCCATCTGTTCAAGAATAAATAAATACTATTTCAGGAGTTCACGCTTACATATATTAGCTGAGGTATGGAATGCGTATTTGGCGTCCTGTCCGGGGAAGGGATCTGAGCTCGGGAATGGCCCGAACCTAGAGTACCCCCCCTTCCCCGTCTATTTGTAAAGTGAACTTGTTACGTGACCATGGTACTAAACCAAACTGGTACATCATTACATACAAAAACCGTAGACGCAGTGACATTGCAAAAACAATTTCATTTAATGAAATAATAGTTTTACATAAACAGAGCGTGGTGGTAAAAAAAAGAGAACAAACAGAAAGAAAATCCTGACCTCACATAACTACAACAAAGGTAAAACTTACCTACCTCCCGACCGAAAACAAAAGACAAAATTTACCGTGAGTCTTCCGGGTCCTCTAGCTGCTACACTAACTCACCTAAACTAAATAACATGAAAACCACCAATCACCAGATACCACCCGCTCTAAATATCAATTATGAAATGAAAACCACCAACATCAATCCCATACCGAAAAACGCGCTTGTGCAAACGGAAACATTACATCAACACAACAACCTCAGACTCCATGGAAAAGAACTAACCTCCACCCTACAAATTTACAAACCCATTAGTGTTCAGCAATGACTCCAAAACCCTGCTAAACGAAAAGAACTAACGTGCAATGTATACATACATATATTTTTTTTTCACAATTTATTTTCTCATGTTTTCCATCAAGCACGAGACAATGCATCTGCAACTACATTGTCACGTCCTCGAATGTGCCTGATCTCCAAGTTATACCCTTGCAGAATCAAGCTCCACCGCATTAAGCGCTGGTTAGAGTTGCGCATGCGATCGAGAAAAACCAAAGGTTTGTGATCGGTATATACCACAACCGGACATGCAGCACCTCCCACATAGACCTCAAAGTGTTGAAAGGCAAGCACAAGAGCAAGGGCTTCCTTTTCTATGGTCGAATAAGCACGCTGATGACAGTTAAATTTGCGTGAAAAAAAACAGACCGGGTGTTCAAGACCATCCCTGTCTTGTTGTAGAAGAACAGCTCCTGCTCCTAAATCACTCGCGTCAACAGCGATAGAAAAAGGCCGAGAAAAATCAGGAGCGGCTAACACCGGCGCAGTAGTCAACAGTGCTTTAACAGATTCGAAAGCAGCTTGACTCCGTGGAGTCCAGTTGTAAGTCACTTTCGAACTGAGCAAATCAGTGAGGGGCGAGGCAAAAGCAGAGAAATTTTTGCAAAATGACCGGTAGTAACCTACCATGCCAAGGAAACG
>NC_056585.1:1687020-1688264 GCF_018340385.1 Cyprinus carpio
TTACCTCCCTTGATGGAATACGACCCTCATCTTCAAACAAAGCACCCACCACAGTACCCTGTTATACCGACGAAAATGCATTTTCAGGTTGTGCCACAACCACCAGCGAGGAAACAACTTCCGCAGCACACTTCTTGGACGGCGGCACGCTTGTTACGCGGGCATCATCATTTCTGACAGTTGCAGTGCAAGGAGATTTAAGTTCAGAAATTGAACCTTCTCGATCACAATACAACTTCAAACGGTTAATATGACATAGTGTGGTCTTTCTCTTCCGATCTGGAGTCGAGATGACATAATTCAGATTACTCACCCGCCGTTCAACACGATAAGGCCCGCTGTAACGAGCCTGCAAAGCAGAGCCCATCACAGGAATCAACACAAGAACTTTATCACCAGGACTGAACAACTTCTGCAAACACAGCCTTCTGGATCAAACCTCTGCTTCATTCTTTTTTTACAGGAGACCTAAATTATCTTTAAGTCCAACTGAACATGCACGACTGAGCCTATTACGCATGTTGGACCGTATCACACAAGCTGACAGACTCTTTAGGCTCACGAGCCACGACTCTTCACAGCTTCAGGACCCAAACGAAACATGTGCCCGAAAACAAGTTCCCGGACGGGCTGAAACCCAAACTCTCCTGTACTACCAAAAAATCTCGGCACAGCAAAAAGAGCAAACGAGCAGTATCAACCTTCATCCCAATCACGTTTGTTTTTTTGAACACTCGAGGCAAAAACACTTGAGCATAAACTTCTTTCAAAGTTTTGATGGAACCTCTCTCAAGTGCACCTTGAGTTTGCGGATGAATACGGGCTGGTACTAACAGGGTGGACAGCGAGCTGGCGCATAGCTTGAGCAAATACCCGGGACATAAAATTAGTACCGCGGTCCGTCTGAATGGTTTTCGGAAGGCCAAAAAGAGAGAAGAAACCCATCAGGGCCTTAATGATGACAGGAGCTGTGATTTTACGGAGCGGAATCGCTTCTGGAAAACGAGTCACGCTACACATGATGGTGAGTAACCATTGATTCCCAGACTTTGTTCGGGGCAATGGGCCAACACAGTCTAATATAACATTTTCAAAAGGCTCAGACGTAACCGGAATCGGCTGTAAAGGCGCAGGTGGAATCACCTGGTTAGGTTTTCCAATGACCTGACATAAATGACATGTTCGGCAATATCTCACGACATCTTTTTTAATACCTGGCCAAAAAAAATGGCGTAGAATTCTAT
>NC_056585.1:1688510-1688611 GCF_018340385.1 Cyprinus carpio
TTCCTTAATAAGCTGCTCTCGACTCATGGGAAAATTAGGAACATCAGAAGGAAACGATAGTGAAACAGAATTCAAAAGTAAATCACTATCGTTAGCTAGTG
>NC_056585.1:1688853-1695010 GCF_018340385.1 Cyprinus carpio
CAAACAATGAACGTCATGTGCTGTATTTGCTCTGAAATTAGTACAATTCTCTGTATTCAACTGACACACTGAAGTGAACATTTTGATGCATTAGGACATGAGGCTCGTGGGTTATTGAAGATTATCTTCTTCTGTATAATTAAGTTATCACTGTCTTTTATAAACGTTTAATAGTTAACTTTTACAGTTTATTTGTCTTTATATGCTGAATAGTATCCTGAATGACAATGCAGCTCCGGTTATTAAGTTTCCATCCACCACCATTGACTTACAATTAGCAGAAAGGTCATTGCAACTCATCTCATTGAAGGAACGGTAGTGTTCTTTTTTATTGATTTTTTTCGCTTTTAAAAAAAAGTTGTTTTACAACTTATGCTATTTACATCATGACTGGCAAGTACAGTCATTATATTAACCTCACGGTCATATGTACTTTAACTACGCAGATATTTATATTGTTAGATGCAGGTTCCAAATGCTAATCCTGTTTATTCTAGATGATCTGCTGACTGTGCCATATGTGGTTGGAAGATACAAGCCCTCGAAGAAGTCGCTAAGATCCCGCGCCTGACTAACTGGGTAAGGAGCATCTTTAGCAGTAAGTCAACAGACAGCACAAGCAAAACAATTGAAGTTAAAATAGTTTTAAACACCCTCAAATTTTTGATGCCTTGACATTTGAACATGATGCTCTTTCACTCCAAACCCAGCAGCTGACAGAACCAGCTTCAACAAAATTGTGGTAAATCCCAATTCAGTCTTGATTGATTTTTTATTTTTTTTTTCAACCAGGACGATCCCGTTTGAGATACTTCACCTCTTCGTTCCAGCAATCCTGGTGTATAAAAGATGAAAAAAATAATCCTAGTCACTGCTGTTAATATTGTTTGCCACTTATAATTAACAGTTGAATGCCTCATCTCATCCCAACAGTTTATGCATGTTTATAGAGTTTTTTGTTTCCCCTCTTTATTCTGGCAGGTGGAACTGTTTTTGACAGTGAAACGATGTGTGCCTGTTTTCGTAGGTAGCAGTAGCTGTAGTTTGCAGTTCTAGTGTCACTTGTTGGCGTGTGTAAACGATCCAGCAGTGAGTTGAAAATAGTCACATTATCATTGTGTTTAAATATTCTGGTTTTAAAGACATTTAAAATGACCAATCAAAGACGACCTACTGACCGTAATGTACTTTATGAAATATGGTGACTGATTTTGAAATTAAAATTGTATGATTTTCGATTGTTTTCATTGTTTTAAAATTTACTCTGTAGTTCAATGTGTGATGCCTTATTTATAAGATTATATGCATGAACAGGTACTGAATTCGACATTTACTAAAACAAGAATTTGTAATCAAGCTGAAGTGTTTATAAACGTCTGCGGTATCTTCGGTTTTTGTTCTTAGGTTATAGGATCTGCTGTTGTAGCTCATGGACCAAGTTTAACATCCGTAACGATGGTGTGAACAAACGATCTGTGATGGGTCTGTTGAATGTAAAGAGGCAGTCCACACTATGGTTTCTTCTTCCGGCTACACTCCGGGTTTTTTCTGCAGAGACATCTGTGACCCTTTGAAGTTTGTCCTTTGAATTCCAAAATGGAGGCTTTGTTAATTATTTGTTGTTGAAAGGATATTATGTTTGTTGTATACTGGTTCTATTAATTTTAAAATGTTTTAAAATGGTCTCGTGGCCGGGTCCCTCCCTTGTAACATAGATTTTAATCTCAATGAGACTTTCCGGGAGAAGGTAAATAAATAAAACAATAGAATGTGTGTAGATTTTAGAGTGTTGTGTCAACATTGATTTACTGTAATTTGGAGGTGTTTATTTAATTTTAGAAAAGAAACTTTGGGGCTCTCCTCTCAAATCATGTTGTTTTTTTTTGTATGTGTTTTTTACTCTGCATGTCCTTTCGTGTTTGAGACTAGTGCATCTTTAAGCCTATTTAGTAGCGAATCAATTTTTAGAGTTGGAAGTGTAGAATGTTGAATCCCACTGCTAAAAAAAAAAAAAAAAAATCACAAGAACATCGATAAAGCAACAGTTCTGTTTTTTACCCGCTTGCTATCGCTTAATTTATAAGTCTGTATTAGTTCGGATTGGCACACAGAGGGAGCACGAAACCTTTGTGTCTGTATGAGGCCTTAAAGCAGTTCATAACAAGAAAAAAGGAAAAACGACCTCTTACATAGGATCATGTGCTCCTGAAACACATACACCATTGCGTCAACGGTATACCTCTGACCTGCTGCGGATTTTTTTAGTTTTTTAACTCATTCAAACCGAAATACAAAATCCTCTGATGTTCAACTTCTCAGTCAAAGTTCTTCTCCTCTTTTGTGCTATTTTGCCAGCACAGAGCGTGAAGAAAACGTAATCATTCATATTCATGTGAAACTTTTGCATTCACACGTCGATATCCTATTCAAAATAGAATTATAATGTGTTTCATGATCAGCCGGAACTGTGCTCCTACTCTACAGTCTTTACTGTTTCATATTCGGTTAACTATTGTGTTTTATTCATCCGCTGGTTTACTGATGAATTTGTTTCGGTTTAGGTTAAATTTGTTTCCTTCGTCTCTTTTTCACTCCAGAAATGTGTTTCTTGACACAGTTGTGAGAGGAACTAATCTTTGGAAGGGCACACTGACGGACACCACGAGATAATTACTTATATAAGTACAACATTACACAGGTAGGCAAAGTATTATTAACCGAAGTGCAAAGGTTTTTCAAACATTGCATGTTATGAAACTTTTTTTAACATTGTCAAAATATTTAGCATTTTAAGGATGCACAACCATATCAGCCATTCAATATAATTAATTATTTCCACCTCGTTAAGATTAAATCTTCTTTTTAGTGCTAATCTACAGGATAATCACAGTTCATTGCCAGTTTTAAAACTAATAACACGAATACAGCTGAAGTTTCAAAAGAACTCATGTATAAAATTAGATAAGGCCCTTATTAGCTGTGACAAGTAATGATAAAAAACAGATTTAGCCAGCCCAGAAAGATGGTTAAACTTTTACATTATAATCATAATCTAAAGAGCTTTATTGGCAAGTAGTTATTGTAGCGTGGCTAGTCATAAAGACCACTAAGAATAATAGCTGAACTGTACTACACCACCTCTGATATGCTTTCAGGGTGAAGCTTATTATTAATGTGAAAATACTATCAATAGAAGATACGTGACATAGGGTCTTTCTATAGATTCCAATGAATTTTGATATCATTATTTGTTGAGCGGAACATTTCTTCATAATATTACATATCAGTACCCATGTTCAGCGTTGTGTAGTCTTGATCATAACCCTGTCATAAAATGATTTGTTTTAAATGTTTTATTTTCATTGACTGCTTTAATAATTATACATTATGTGTTGCTGTGGTTGGATTTTGGAAGACAGATTTAGCAGCAAAGAACTTGTTGCTGGCTAGTTAACCAGCCAACCAACCAATGAGATCACAAAATTAGGAAATTAATCATGGTTGTGGATGGGATTTTTTTCCCCGCATTTTACAAGTTAATTCTGTAAAAAGATGTTTTATTTGAAATTTCCAGTCCGGCACTCACAAATGGTTCTGATACGGCAATCCATCCCACAATTGCGTGAGACTATTTTGTCTTCAATGTCAAGAACAATATCCAAAATTAGCATCAGGTAAAAAAAAGCAATGTGCAATTTCAGACAGGTGTAGTTTTAATCCATAATAATAATAATAATAATAATAAAAATGCTTTTACAGATTTAGTTGTTTTGTAGGTAAAACAAACAAACAAACAAAAACAAAACAAAACAAAACATCGTTTAACATCAGTGAAAGACAAATAAAGCATATTACACAATGTGCAGATTTTATTCATATTGTTAATGCAATTATTTTCAAACATAACCACAGAACTGTACAATGATAGCAGCCATGCGTTCCCTTAAACAATTGTGTAAAGTGCAGTATGTAACAAGGAACAGCCATGGGAATACAAAAGGTAATCACATTAAATTGTAGACACATAGCTGCAAACTGATAGCCAAAAAGAATTTGATTACATACATTAAGGCTACTTAATAATACTAAGTTTTATGCCACTAATAATAAAAAAAAGCATAAAAAATAAATATATGCACTAAGTTTCTATTTCAACTGTTAGTCTACATATTTAAAGCCTGAACTAGTGCAGTTTTCTCCTCAATTGCTTTGGTACATTATTGAAAGCCTCACAACAGTTTTTTGCTAAAAACACTGAACTGCAAAGGCAGTGAATCGTACTCCAAAAACAGGTAATTTAATCTTTACAAGCTTAAAACTCTAGTTATTGTGTCAGTGAACTTGACCATGCCACCAAAATAGTAGAGTTCTTGTCATTGTGTGAGCTCAGTGGTCAAATGTTAGATGTCTATTCCACCATGGAAATATTTTGTTATATCAATTTTTAATTTTCATTTTCTTTTGTGTTATATGCAATTTCATTTTATATTTGTTATGTGCAGTTTTTCTAGCTTTTTTGTTGACAGTCTGCTTTAAAAGAATGTCTGTTTGTCTCCCACTGAGCATTGTAGATATTTCACAACACAATGGGTGATAGGCCACAATGCAATCATAATTAATAACGTTTTCAATAAAAATAAGCCAGTAGTCCAGCCTGCGATCCAAAACAGGACCAGGGAGACGCTAAAGACCACTAAACCTCCTGCCTTGACCTGACTGTAATACGGATCCATTCAATCACGAACCCACTGACCACCCCGCATAATCTAAAACACCTTCAGCTAGTTTCCATTATACCACTCTTGCTTTTAGGCCAAATAATTTACAGTACTTTACAAATACTTGATAATTTACTGACATCAGGACACACGTCACTAGTCTCTGTATTAGCGCTTTTCTTTTTGAACTTATTACTTATTATAGCACACAACCGCCTTACTAGGTTTGTGTGCGTTTGCTCTCACACTAGACCCTGCAAATTCAGCTTAGACCAATAGCATTTTTTAATGTGAAAATACATGTTGAACAATGAACTTTTCAGAATATAGGCTATAACTACATATAATCATTACAGCAATTTTAAAAAATGGGCCTATTAAGACCAGTTCCAAACTGTTCAAAGCCCTAAAAGTCATGAACATTTTCCCAATCCCAGTAGAAATTGTGTATATATTTACACATTTCTCCAAACAGTATTTACATGTGAACACTTATCCGGTAACTCTTCACTAAAGCATATTTTATAATTCAACCACTATGCATTATTTTGTTAGAGAGCCCCTTCTGATCAACACCATTACGCCTTGAATCAAAAAGCCAATAATATATATTTTTATTAAAGGCTACTACACAGAAACAACAGATGAATCTATATTCTGCGCCAAAATGTTGGATAGATTTGGATTGCTAATACCCTTTCGTGATCTATCTGTATTCGGTTTCCCTGGAAGGTAGCATTAGGGCAATGTCGTTGGTCCATGATGGCTGATGAGGTAAGCTCAGTGTAATTTGAGTCACTCTATCTTGAATAATTCAAATAAATAAAGGTGTTGTGTCACGGTGACACAGCGCCTGTCGCGCTACTGTTTGTAATCATTCTCATGACCTTTATAAATCTGGTGATACACACACCTTAGTTTTATTATGTTATTCGCGGTGCGAACAAGCACCTAATGAATACGATGAGCCTCGTCACCTGGCATCTTCCGTTGAGACACGCCCGTGTCCTTGTCGTATACTGTGATGGTATAGTAAATAGGTAGAGAGGCAGAATCCATACATCATTCTTTCCAAATTCCATATATTACACTTCTTTACAGGTAACTGTGAAAACAAACTTAGCTTACTTTCGGTTATAATAAACACTGTTAAACATATTACGGTGGGTTGAAAAAGTTTTTTTTTTTTTTTACTTTATTTAAGTTTGTCATGAGTTTGTTGCTTTGCGATTAGCGCGACAGCCATTATATGCAATTATATGCAATACATCAAAATACTGTTGCAGTTGGAATCAATAAGAGTTGATGTTGTTTCAGAGTTATGAATTATCTTCGACTTACATATTTGGTCATTTAACCCCCTGTGATATGTCTATTAACAGCGAGTTATAGCTAAGTACTAGCATAGGCTATGTCTTAACCCATTTAATCATTTTTTT
>NC_056585.1:1695126-1695261 GCF_018340385.1 Cyprinus carpio
TGACAGACAGACAGATAGACAGACAGACACACAGATGACAAACAAACAGATAGACAGACACAGACGAGAAACAGAGACGAGAAACTGACATACAGACAGACAGACAGATGACAGATGACAGACAGATGACAGACA
>NC_056585.1:1695303-1695491 GCF_018340385.1 Cyprinus carpio
TAGGGATCCAGGTTCGAGCCAGCACATATCTCCTCTGCCACCCTACTGTCCTGTCAAAGCCATGAAAACAGACAGACAGACAGACAGACAGATGACAGACAGGGAGAAAGACTGACAGACAGACAGACAGACAGACAGACCGACAGACAGATGACAGACAGACAGACAGACAGACAGACAGACAGACA
>NC_056585.1:1695687-1701201 GCF_018340385.1 Cyprinus carpio
ACCCTACTGTCCTGTCAAAGCCATGAAAACAGACAGACAGACAGACAGACAGATGACAGACAGGGAGAAAGACTGACAGACAGACAGACAGATGACAGACAGACAGACAGACAGACCCTTACGAATATAACCAATATTTTTACTATAGTAAAACTGTAGTTAACCATGACTGTATAGGATAGGCTAACCAAGTTTTTTAAACAAAAAACATGGTTTTACTACAGTTATATTGTATTAATACAGTAAAACCATAGTAACCATGACAGTAGTAACCATGGTTTTACTAAAGAATCTAGAATTACATTATAGCCATTTTGTTACAAAAAACATCTACAAAATAACAACAGAAAGAAAAGTTACCATTCTATGATACAGAGTTGATGACAGACAGATATAACTAGGCTAGATAGATAGATATTATATGTTTGATTCATATAAAGACCGGAAGCCCTCACATCAGCATTATTTCCTAAATATATTCCTAACTATATTACACTTATTTTACTCCTAACTATATTACACTATAATACACTTCTTTCCAGGAGGATTACAATGGCGCTGAGACAGTTTCTATCTGATTGCAATAGAGCATTTCGGGAGTGCACTCGATTGGCTCAAACAGATGACCAGGACTCTATTGAAACAATAATTACAAGGTAATTGATCTTGTTTTGTGGCACTGTGGCCGCCCAGTATTTTGTTTTGTTTCTTGGCCTTAAGATTGTGTTTAGCCTATAGATGACAAGTTAGCCTAAAAGGCAACTGATGATTAATAAATGCTCTGATTCCAGCTCCTCTATTTTTGTATTTGACTTTGCTAGTGGAGTAGAGCTATCCATTGGTTGCCCTGTTTCTTGTTAAATTCTGTCTGGAATGGAAAGCGATGGCACGGAGCCTTCAATGAGCAGAAAGCGAACTTTGTGAAGATCCCCAGCTAGCTGGCGGACTCTTAAGATTTAGTTGAGGCGTTTGTGGCAGGCTTGGTTAAGCAGCTTAACGCTACAACCTGGTGGTATTGTTGTTTTTTTCACTACTTGAGAAGCTAGTGGATGGGCTGCACTCTCTATCGAGGAACTCCTGATGGATACAGAAATATGTACTTTCACATTAGAGGTCTTAATGTTCAAAATGTACCCACCTGTAGTGAAAAGCTTATAAATCATGCAGTTGTAACAGTTGACAATAAGCATACTTGGATAAAGTGTAAAAAAAAAACAATCAAAAAGTTAAGTGGATGTCAAAGCACTAATCGTGTTATATCTAATTAAATGTTTTTTCTAATGCAGCTTTTCCTTGGTTATCTAGTTCTGGCGTTAGGGGACATACTGGAAGTCCAAAGTGCACATCACCCCTGAAAAACTGCAGTTTTTACTGTCTTTACAGTTTACTTACCTCAAATTGCAGAAATACTGGGCACTTCAAGTCGCACTGTGAAACGACGTCTTGGGTAAATATAGATCTTACTTATGAACCCAAGGGTATTGTCATAATTTTGTTTAATTGCATAATGATAATTGTCAGCTTGACTTCACTCCTTACAAACTGAAATCGTATAGAATTATTTAAAATTAAGTAAAATAAATCAATGTTACACTCAGAATTATGTTTAAATGTTTGATCCTAAACAGATCATTCAATCTATCTCTGCGTGGCCGCTTCATAAACATCTCTGATGCGGAGTTGGATGAAAGAGTCCAACAGGTGGACTTACTGGATCCAGAGGCTGTACGAGCAAGACTTTTTGGAGAAGGTCTAACAAAAAAGTAAAAGCCAAAAGCCCAGTTTAATTTTTTTTGGTTGCGTATAATCCCTAATAAAGCAAATACTGCAAAAATACAGAGTTCACCATCTGAAACTCTAGATGCAGTCTAATCACGATCTATCCAATCTGACCTAATGATATCATCCACATTGCTCATATCAGTAGGCAGTGAGCTCCATCATGTATTTATTTACAAATAACAACAGAAACCTCCACCATCCCCCAACTTCGTATTATATGTGCAGCAGCAGTATTTCCTACATGTAATGGCAGTAGCAAGAGTCTCAGTACTTGCTCTGTGACCTGTAGCAGCAACAGCAGCATAAACCAAATCTATTTCTCTCCTTGAGAATCACTTGCAGTCAGAGGATCCATTTGACCTTGAGGTATAATGTTTTCAAACATTTCTGTGGTGGAACCACTGCTGATCCGACTGGCCTAGAAGATACAATATATTATTAGAAAAACTTTAGAATTAGCACCAGCTCATACCAATTCTGTATGTTATATGTTTCACTTGATAAACCCCACTCTAAACTAACCCAGCCGTTGGGTTAAATTTTTACATTAAATTTTTAACCCAAAAGTTGGCATAGTCCATATTTGACCCAAACTTGGGTTGAAACACCCAGCATTTTTTAGAGTGTGCATATTAAACTCATAAGCCTTTATGGTACCAGACGTTACAGTATGGTCTCCATATTTAAATGCTGAAGAAATATTTCATTAAATAATTAATCTCAGGTTAAAGACAAATGAGAATGAGAAAAATTACATTTGAAACATGCTATTCTAGTGTTTGTCCTGTTTGCAGTTGTTGGATGGCCGAGTATGACTATTCCTCAAAAATGTCTATTTTTGTGTATAATATGAATAATATGGAATAATATGAGGGTGAGTAAATAATGACAATTTTCAGTTCGGGGTCAATTAGTCCTTAAATTAATATGAACTCACCATTGAACCTTCAGTTTTTGTAGATTAAAGACATGATGCATAGAACTGCAATCGCAAAAGCACCTGCAGCTACTGCTGCCCAGTGATGACTTCTAGATTCCAGACTTCCATCTGCAGGGAAAAAATTATTTAACATATAATGTTATAATTCTATGTTCTATAAATTCATGCAACAAGTAAATACTGTTTCTTGAGAAATTCTGAGCTGCCAGCTGGAGTAGGAAGCTACTGTACAACAATTTTGCACACAATATTAAAGTCTGACTGTTAATATGGTCATATTTACCCCATGTTGTTGTAAATGTCTGACCGCTGTGAAGGACGTGACACTCATAGCCCTGTTTCTCATCTCTGTGTATCTTCACACTGGCTCTCATCTGAAAGCTTTGGTTATCATTGGGTCTGACTCCAGAAGAGCTGAAGGGTTTGAGTGTGATGTTGTTTAGCGTGATCTTCATCTCTGTGAGTTTGGGGGAGAAGCCAGTGGCCAGACAGGTCAGAATCAGCTCGCTTTGGTCATGAGGAGCTGCAGATGAAAACATGTGAAGAGCTGGAGGAGCTGCAATAAGAAGCACATGATAGAGGAGGATAGTGGAACCACTCAGCTGATTCTGAACAAAAAGACATAAATGATTGAGTGTGCAACACTGAAATCATACTGCTTTTGAAGCATTATATGTGGAGAGCCAGACCATGCAGTCGTTGAGGTATAACTGGAGAAGATGATTGCGAAATCTGTCAGTGTCCTATTTCATTTTGGCCCATAAAAGCATTTGAACACTTAAAAATATATCAATGTCATTCCAGTAAAACCCAGTGAATTCACCATCACATCTGGAGCTTGTGCAGTTTGCCAGAGTGTTAAGCAGATTTATGAACCAGTCTCTAGAATCATCTGGTTCTCTGGTATATCTCCAGATTTCTGCATCAAAACGATCTCTGTTCCAGGTTTGTTCTTCATTACTGTAGTGAGAGATCCATCTGTCGTCATACAGACACACTGCACTGAACACAGGACCAGAGACTCCATCAGGTTTAGTGAGGACGGTGTAAACAAACAGGAGATGGTGTCTCTCTGAGGAAAGATAAATGCAGGACAATAAAAGTGTTAAGGTCATGTCAACATTACATATAGTCAAACTTCTTAAGAGTACTCCTAATAATATCTTTATCTCTCTCTTGGTTAACTCAAATGCCTCTCTAAGAAAGGTCAGTTCACTCAGCAGCTAATTAAAACTAATATGATTACCTACACAGATTTACTTACTTTACATACGTAGTTACTATAGATAACTGTAACCACGGTATTGTTCGAAATGTGAGACATTCACATAAAATTTTAAATTATTTTATCAACATACCCCTAGGCATGAATTAAACTTAAGACGATGTGTTTGAAACTGCAATGTTTTAATCTTCATACTATTAGAGCCTTTCCGCGCTCAAACTCGGGGCGCATAGAAGGAAAAGCATTCCCCATCAAAGCACAGGTGGTTGTTCCCCACTTTGGGGGGGGACCCCCTCCAATTTTTACCCCGGGGCTCGTTTCAAATCGCTACCTGATATGCCTAATCCTACCCCTCCCCAAACCTACTCCTAAACCTACCAATACAAAAAAAACTCAACAAAAAGCGGCTGCTTTAATGCATTAATTTAATTTATTTAATTAATAATTATAAACTACGAGAAAAGTTCATCGCATGCTTGATTGAACAACAATATTTAATGATCTGCATTACTGTAAGGTTGAATTTGGGTAGTTGTAGACTTTAATAAAAACAATAGTATAAAAAATATTCATTGTTGGTTTCCTGTAACTGTATCCCTTCTAGCTACAACCACGAATATAACACATAATTGCTGTATTTGAATTACTGTAAGGGTTAATAAACCATAACTTTACAGTAGCATTTTTCGTTGTCGAACTGTACGATATCCACTGTTTTAATGGGAGGTATTAGTCTGACAGAACACCGCACCTGGTACATCGATGTATTTTTGAAAAGTAAATTAAGTTTTTCCAACTCTAAACCCTAAATGATAGTAAATTAGGTTATTAAATTAAAACTAGCTAACGAGTTGCACGGGTATCCCCCCTTTCAAAGCAAAGTTACGTCCCTGTCCTATAACATATTCTCAATATCCTGCAGCGAGTTTTTCACACATTGTACCACCGTGACCACAGGTGTGGTACTTTCAGTGATCCTAGCCTGTACTAAATTACCATAAATGCAGAAATTAAGTATGTCCTTTCATGCAGCGTCAACACATGGCTGTTTAACTATGGAAACAGAAAGGGAAAAGTAGCCTACACTTTTAGATAAAAACTATTTGCACTCGTGGAGTTAGAAATAAAAGTTCTTTTGACCACAGATTACTTGTAAATACAACAAAACCGCCAGAAAAAACGAGAAAACAACATAAAAATCATGAATGTCTTACAATAAACGCAACGTGACCACTACATATATACGCAAAACAGTACAGTATGACAGAGAACGTCAAATACATTTCAAGTTATGGCATTATTTCTACTGAAAATTTCGAGAGCGCATTATTGTAGCGCGAACGACATTAATGCAATGCGCGAGCGCGAATCTCTCGGCTCGCTGCGTTGCTCTACTAGCAGCAAAAAACCGACGCGAGCGCTCAGTACTCTGCTCCTTGCCCGAAAGAGTGCGCAAGCACTAAAACGTGTCTCTCCTCTCCCTCAAACTGTGTCCTGTGCACACTCAAATCTCTCTGGGCTCGTGCGCTATAGATATTGAATAATGAATCTATTTTCCAGGGCGCAA
>NC_056585.1:1701322-1701543 GCF_018340385.1 Cyprinus carpio
GTCAACACATGACTTTTTAGCTATGAGTAAAGAAAGGAAAAGTAGCCTACACTTTTAGATAAACACGATTGCACTTGTGAAGTTAGAAATCAAAGTTCTGTATGACCAGCAGGATTACTTGTATTAGTACAACCGCCAGAAAAAAAGGAGAAAAAAACGTAAATGAATACATGAATGTTTTACCGGAATAAAAATCTCAATGTCATTCCAGTAAAATCCAA
>NC_056585.1:1701991-1703665 GCF_018340385.1 Cyprinus carpio
TTTATTATGTTATCAACATACACTAGGCATGAATTAAACATTAAAGGAGCGATGGGTTTGAACAATGTTTTTAATACAGTCAGACGTATTAGAGCCTATTCCGCGCTCAAGCTCGCGCATAAAGCAATTCCATCAAAGCACCGGCAAAGTGATTATGAACGTGTCGGGGGAAAATAATACATATAAATTATTTATTAATAAACTAGTGCTTTGAGAAAAGAACGGGTTGAATGTTAACCAATTTCGTTTCCATATTATTATAAACTACGATAAAAGTTCATCAGCATGCACTGATTGAACAACAATATTTAATGTATCTGCATTACTGTAAGGGTAGGTTTAGGGTAGGTGTAAACTTTAATAAAACAATCTAATAGGTAGAAAAAAATATTTATTGTTGGTTTCCTGTAACTGTATCCCTTCTAGCTACAACCACGAATATAACACATAATTGCTGTATTTGAATTACTGTAAGGGTTAATAAACCATAACTTTACAGTAGCATTTTTCGTTGTCGAACTGTACTATATCCACTGTTTTAATGGGAGGTATTAGTCTGACAGAACACCGCACCTGGTACATCGACGTATTTTTGAAAAGCAAATTAAGTTTTTCCAACTCTAAACCCAGTCCCCAAGTAAATTAGGTTATTAAATTAAAACTAGCTAACGAGTTGCGCGGTGTCCCCACCACTATTCAAAGCAAAGTTATTCCACTGCCTATAACATATTTCTCAAGTATCCTGCACGAGTTCACACATGTAACCAAGGGGTGTGTGGTACTTTTCAGTGATCCTTCCTGTACTAAATGCACCATAAATGCAGATAATTAAAGTATGTCTTTCAGAGTCAACACATGGCTTTTTAGCTATGAGTAAAGAAAGGAAAAGTAGCCTACACTTTTAGATAAACACGATTGCACTCGCGGAGTTAGAAATCAAAGTTCCGTATGACCAGCAGGATTACTTGTATTAGTACAACCGCCAGAAAAAAATAAGAAAAAAACATAAATTAATACATATTGAATGTCTTACCGGAATAAACGCCGCGTAGGAGACTTTATGGCATTATTTTACTGACAAATGTCGAAAGCGCATTATTGTAGCGATGGCATTATTTTACTGACAAATGTCGAGAGCGCATTATTGTAGCGCGAAAGCAATTGTAATGCAATGCGCGAGCGCAAATCTCTCTGCTCGCGCGTTGCTCTAGCACAAAACCGGACGAGAGCACTCAGATTACGCTGCTCTTGCCCGGAAAGAGTGCGCGCACTTAAAACGTGTCTCTCCTCTCACTCAAACTGTGTCCTGTGCACGCTCAAATCTCTCTGGGCTCGTGCGCTATAGATATGAATTATTTTCGCACCTGAATTAAACGTTGTCGAAGGTTATCATTATGCACTTTTAAAAAGAAGTCTCAAGACAGATTTGTGCAGGGCCTTTCCTTGATTTTTTTATTGTTGTATTTTTGTTTTAACATAAAATGGTTATTGTAGCTACTTTGTTTTACTATATCTCTTGTATTTTGATCTTTTCTTTGCACATATGCATCTCTCTGTGAAATAGGCTACTTTGTAAACACTGTTTTAAAAGGTACTATAAATAAAGCTTTAACCAATCAGACCTCCACAACTGACCGATGAAAATACTACACTACGTGGAATAGAATTGGCTGA
>NC_056585.1:1704004-1704071 GCF_018340385.1 Cyprinus carpio
GCAAGATATAACAATAAATTATCTAATATCTTCGCTGTTTAATTATAATAATTATTTTTTAATCTAA
>NC_056585.1:1704741-1706869 GCF_018340385.1 Cyprinus carpio
TGTCCTGTTTGCAGTTGTTGGATGACTGAGTGTGACTATTCATCAAGGGTGAGTAAATAAAGGTTTTTTTTTTCTGTGTCAATTAGTCATTAATTTAATTAGTTAAATTAATATGAACTCACCATTGAACCTTCTGTTTTTGTAGATTAAAGACATGATGCATAGAACTGCAATTGCAAGAGCACCTGCAGCTACTGCTGCCCAGTGATGACTTCTAGATTCCAGACTTCCATCTGCAGGAAACTCAGAATCAGCTCGCTTTGGTCATGAGGAGCTGGGCAGATGCAAAACATGTGAAGAGCTGGAGGAGCTGCAATAAGAAGCAATACGATAGAGGTGGAGGATAGTGGAACCACTCAGCCAGCTGATTCTCCCTAAAACAAAAGACAAATAATTGAGTTTGAAACTCTGAAGTCATTAGAGAAACACATACTGGCTTATCAAAGCATTAAATGCTAACTTGTGACCATGCAGTCGTTGAGGTATAACTGAGATGATGATTGTGTACTCTGTCAGAATCCCATTTCATTGGCTTCTTTTTGCCTTGACTTTTATCAATCCACTGCATTGTGTAATAATTGAAGAAAATAAAATCCTCTCCATCATATCATACCTCGTCAAATGCATTCACATTCATCACTGCTCCATCTGGATGTTTATCCACCCCTCACAGCCGACTCTCCTCTAGCAGTGTATAGGCCTGAACATGTAAGGAGTAATAAATAAATAAAAAACAACATAAATTATTACAAGTTAAAAAATATGTTGTAATTTAATAAATACAGTGGCCATAAAAAGCATTTGAACACTTAAAAAATGCTATCAATGTCATTCCAGTAAAACCCAATGAATTCACCATCACATCCGAGACTTGTGCAGTTTGCCAGAGTGTTAAGCAGATTTATGAACCAGTCTCTACTAGAATCATCCTGGTTCTCTGGTACATATCTCAGATTTCTGGATCAAAGCGATCTTTTCCAGGTTTGTTCTTCATTACTGTAGTGAGAGATGTCATCTGGCCGTCATACAGACCTGCACTGAACACAGGACCAGAGACTCCATCAGGTTTGCTGAGGGAGGTGTAAACAAACAGGAGATGGTGTCTCTCTGAGGAAAGATAAATGCAGGACAATAAAAGTGTTAAGGTCGTATCAGCATTACATATAGTCAAACTGCCTGAGGGAGGTACTCCAAATAATATCTTTATCTCTCTCTTGGATTAGCTCAAATGCCTCTCTAAAGAGGTCAGGATTCACTCAACAGCTAATTAACACTAATGTTAATTACATACCACAGATTTACTTTATACTACATTGGTACTATGGTAAAAACTGTAATACCATGGTATTGCTGCAGAAATGTGAGACATTCATCAGGAGGTACATTATGTTATCAACGCATACAGTAGGCATGAATTAAACATTAAAGAGGCTGATGGGTTTGAACTGCAATGTTTTAATACGGTCGAGCGTGTTAGAGCCTATTCGGCTCAAACTGGCGCATAAAAACAGTCCATCAAAGCGCGGCCAAAGTGATTGCTATGAGCGTGTGGGGAAAATAATACATATAAATTATTTATTAATAAACTAGTGCTTTGGAGAAAAGAACGGGTTGAATGTTAACAAATTTCGTTTCATATAATTACTTATAAGCTTCGATAAAGTTCATCAGCATGCACTGATCAATAGCATATTCTGGAACTACGTCACCTGTAGGAGAAAAAAAATCAATCAGTGGCGGCGGTTTTGCAATCCGTCCCTCAGCTTACTCAAATGTGCTCCGCGGATTCTTAAACTGTTCCCCTCGGTTTAACAAATCGTGCTTGCAGTTAATAAACCATACATACCCAATTGCCTAATCCGTCGCTCAGATTTAATAAACCAAATCTTCGGTTTTGAATTCATACTACAGTCATAATCGTGCTTGCGCTTCACTTAATCGTAAAAAGCAATGTTATAATAGGCCTATTATTTAATAATAACATTAACAGTGAAGCGTGCATCTAACTCTGAGGGAAAAGCTAGTATAATAAAATCACCAAAATAAGTCTTCATGTTAAGAAAGTATAGTACACAAACATTTCCAAAACTGTAAAAGGTTATTTAAACAAACATTTTACGGTCTTAAA
>NC_056585.1:1707869-1753591 GCF_018340385.1 Cyprinus carpio
TGCAAAAAGTAATATTATTACTGTAAAACTACTTACTATTACTAGCTACTGCCTCCAGAACTGGTGTTGAATTAATAGCACTGGAGTAAACTCTTCAGCAGGATTACAGGACTGAAAACCCATGCAACGTTCCTTTCACATCTAGACGTTAACTGTAGCGTTACTTCTTCAAGATAACGTTAAACCTGCCGATTTCAGTAGATAATGACTACATGTCCATAACTCCTGATGATAAAAACCCGTGGCTGGCATCAAAACGTGGGATATAGACCCCTTTATCACTTTATTAATAAAATAAATATCCATCCCAAACTGGATATATTTATCGGCGTTTTTCTTTGTATGCAATATCGACACAAACAAGCGCCCACGTGACAAACGCACACACTTCATGACAAACGGACATTTAGCTTTAGCCAAAAATGTTTGGTTCGTTCAACATACCTCATAAAACTGAATTTTATTTATCGCGCCTTCCTTCAATCAAATGAGCAGAACTTTTAACCACCAGCTGCTGCGTTCAAATTTCCCAAACCGGAAAGTGTCATCTGAGAGACAGAAGACAACTTCCGGTTCCTGAGCATTTGCTTCCACCGGTGGCGCTTACACTGAATCAGACATTGTGCTTTTACCATATATGTCTAGTTTTCTCCCAGATTTATTGTTTGTTGCATTGTGTGACAGTTCAGCCCAGGTTGACTGGAAACTTGAGCCGTCTAAATCATGTTTGACTGCTTGTTCAAATAAACACTTGTCTATAAATACCATTATTAACATTCCATATTATCCAGAATATTATGAAAATAACTAAAAAAAACATAAAAATATATAAAAAACTTGGCAGACCACACAGGAACTTGGAAGGGTGCTTCTGTAGACCAAACTGGAAATAATTTTAACACACATCCACCCATTCTTCATCACCTAAAGGTCCAGCTGTATTTCTGTAGCATAGGGTGACCAGACGTCCCGGTTTTCCGGGGACAGTCCCTGTTTTGGTGTCCTGTCCCCTGACTGGAGTTGTCCTCGCGAAATGTCCCCGTTTTACAGCACCGTTCAAAACAAACTCCGCAAATACACTGGAAAAGCCCGACCAATTTAGCCAGCCGTGGCTATCATATGATTGGGATTATTTTCACCAGCAGAGGGCGCTGCGAGCTGATTACTTGACCATAGGCGCTACTGTAGCCATGAAAAGGAGCTTGGACGAGAGCAGTGCGCAATATTATCAGTTCATCAAACAGCGAAACGCGGTATAACATATTAAAATATAAAGTTATACTGTTTGTGTGCAGTGTATAACAAGACATGTAGGTAGCGAGGAATGTTTTGCACCAATCGGGCCCAGTAAACATTCCTGACAACTTCCGCCTTACAACTGATAGTCTCTGATATGAAGATATAAAAATAATCAACTACTAATTCACTTGCACAATTACATTTGAAAATGCACTACTTTGTAGTCAATATGAGCCTAAAATGCAAAAATATTACCCCGCTTAGGTATCGAAACGTCAATTCCAGAAGCCTATGTTTATGAACCATAAAGACAAAATTTTTTGAAAGGTTGTAGTATGTACACAGTTATGTAAAATGTCAAGGTACCTAAAATAGAACAATAACATATATTGTTGTTTTATTATTTATCATGTTTCATATTTATGTTTTATTTCTATGTGTTTTTTGTAAAACCCCCATTTTTTTTTTTTTTTTACAATACTAGCCTACTGTTTTTGAGATGTTTGCTATTTGCAGGAGTTGTACAAAATCCTGAGGTACTTTTACTGGATTACTGTACTTAAGTATTATTTTGGGTTGGTATTTGATTTTATTCAAGGTGTAAAATGTAAACTGGATTACTACTTGTACTTTTACTTGATTACATTGCAGAAGATAAAAAAAACTGTACTTTTATTACTTACAATTTTATTTCAACTTAAGATGTACTCATAAATTTTTTTTGCATTTTTTATTTAATCTCATGCACATTTAAATATGTAAACCGAAACTCAAAAGTGCCTTTGATGTGCAAGAACCAATGAGGTTGGTTTTGACGCATCAAGCACACACATTTCAGCTTCAGGTTATACTTATAACCAGATAAATTCTTGGCGGCATCAAAAGTTTGCTGTCAAATGAGGAGAGCATTTCGAGGTAGCAAAGTTGCTTTTTATAAAATAAATAAATAAATAAATAAAGTAATATTGTCCATTTTGATATATTTGTTAGCTGTAGTAGTTATGCTGAATGCAGAAAAATGGCAGAGTGCAAATACTATCAGTGACAAGAATTTAAATACAATTCATGTTTGTGTAGGGAGTGACAGCTTTTTTACATTAAATGTTACAAATTTCCAAAAACGTGTTTAAAATGAGCACTGTATGTTAAATTAATTATTAATCATGTTTAGTGGGGGGGGGGGGTGGTTCTTACCAGGGGGTTTGTGGATGGGGGGCTTTGTTACACCCATAGGCTTGGGGCTATTTGCAATAGGTTTACTATTTACTATTTTACAGTGTGGATTTTTTTGGTGAATTGTATTTAAAAAAAAAAAAAAAAAAAAACTAGGGTAAGTTTGATCCTCAAACACCACTGTTATCCATTATGATATTAAGGTGTATGCAACCACACAAACAATAATAAAAAAATAAAAGAAATAATAATAATCAAAAAACTTTGTTCCCCGTTTTTAAATTCGTAGATAATAACAAGTGAGAATTAATCAGTGATATTTTTGAACCACTGTAGATAGCTAAATGTCCCCGGTTTTCATTTCAGAAAAATCTGGTTTCACCGTTACTGTACCTAGCAAGCATTAAAACTCCCCTCTGATCAGTTAAGTCATCCTTCTCAGTGTGAACACAGAACCAAGGCAAGGCTCAACTAAGAGTGAATTTAAAATCTAAGTTTGCGCAATAAGTGCGTTCTGATAGTAGTTCCATTTTGTTGCTGTAGTGACTTTTCCCCCTTTCCCCCTGGCCTTGCACTGGCTCCCTATTTGAACATCAAATACATTGTTTTAAAATCTTACTAATTATTTATAAAGCCCTGAATGGTATAGCTCCTCAGTACTTGTGCGAACTGCGATCTCAAAACTCTGGCCAGTTGATAATAGAATATTAAAATCAACAGATCCTTTTCCTATTTAGCGCCCTACAATCCAGCTAGTGTTGTTTGGGAGGCAGACACAATCTGATTTTCGAGTCAAGTGGATTTGGTATGCAGCTTCCAAAAGACAAAAATAGCCAAATAATATTTTTTATAATTGATAAATCGCTCATCAGAAATAACGACGAGCAGATGTGCCTATGATGCAAGTATATTCATTTCATATTGTAAACAGCTTCAGTGATTATAATGGGAGTTTTTGAGGGTGCTTGAACTGATGTTTTTTGATCATGTAAATGTTCTTTGCTCGCTTTTTTTGTACAATGAAAGAGTTATAATTAACTTACAATGTTTTTTTATTGAATTCACGTAAAATACACGAAGTCAGTCGTGTTAAAAAATATTTTATGTCATGAACACCTATATCGGAAGGCCTACTTGGTAGTAAAAAGATGGTTTTCTGTCTAGTTATGAGTAGTTAATAGATTACACTAACAATACTTTGCCCATTTTATTTCATTTTTCCTTTTTTATTTGAAATAATCCCAAATATGTTTACTATATCATGAAGCATTTTGATTCTCAGATATGTGTAAGTACATGCATTCTGTACCTTTATAGATCATGTAAGTTGGATCTATAACTGGGCCTGATTGAGCCTGGTTTCTCTGAAGGTTTTTTTTTTTTTTAATTTCTGTCACTGATTGAGTTTTGGTTCCTTGCCACTGTTGCCTTTGACTTGCTTAGTCGGGGGGACACAATTTCTGGCAACATTGCTGATTTGACTGCACAGACACTATTTGAAGAGAACTGAACTGAGCTGGACAATTACATCACTGAATCAACAATGAACTGACTTTAACTGACAGTTTTCTGTTGTCCTTTTGCATTATCTGCATTATTATACTTTGACACAGTCTGTATTGCATAAAGCACTATATAAATAAAGGTGACTACATTAGTTAAAAATTACTAGTTTTAATATACTCCTGTACTGTTGTCAAAATAGCACTAAAAGTTCCATTGGTCTTTTAATTCAAAAGTGTGCACATTTCATTAATCGCTGCAGCTGAATAACATAAAGATAGAGACGTGTTGATTACTTAAATGTTGAGACAATATACAGATGATAGTGATTAGATACTGTATGGTTTTAATGTGTTCCTAAATCAATTTCAAGTGTTTTCATAAGTATATTTCTAATGCAGTGCTAATCGATATATTATATAATGCTAAAATAATATATTTTCTGACTGTGATAAGAAGTCACATCAGATTACAGAAGATTTGTTCAAACACTCGACTGACATTACCTTAGTATGGAGCAAAAACATGATTTTAATCTCATAAATTGTCAGGTTTTGATTCTGTGCTAAGCTAACATGCTGTCCCTATATTAGCAACTATTATGCTTTGCGGGAGCAATTAGGCTATGCTTCATGACTAATTTTGAAAAGTGATCATTGGAAACTTCTTTTTAAAACCTTTAGGTCACACCAACTAAGTTTATGTGACGGGTGCTTAAGTAGAAATAGCATTTTAAGGTAACATTTGCAGCTTATTAACACTTAGATTTTCATAGGTATTATTTCTGGTGGCCACCCTCTTTTGGGGCAGTGGCCAGCATTGACTGCTGTGCCTAAACACTGTAAATGTGCTCACATAGCCTACAAACTGTATTTACAGAAAATGGCATTTTCCTCAAATTTAAAGGTATATTTTACTTAACCTCCACAGTTGACCAGTTAAGAGAAGTCACCATTAATGGCTCAAAGTGACATCAGTAGCCCAGTAAAGAGTTACTGAACAGTGCCCTGAATTGGGAGTGAAAACCGATTCTGTACATTGTGTCTTTCACAATAAGCATGTACTGTACAAAAACTACCACACTCAAATACAAAAACATTAATGTTGGATCCTGAAGTTTTATGCCAGAAATTCAATCAACAGGAAAACTAGATCCTGCTCTCTCTCAGTCACAGACCAGACCGCAAACCAACATTGAATCAACGCTGAATCAATGTTAATGCATCAACCAAATTATCATTGAATCAATGCTGAAGTTTAACATTAATTTTTTGTCAGGTTTGCACCCTCAAATAATGTTATTTCAATGATGAAAAATAGATCAAGATGGTCATAAAAATCAACATTTCTTCAACTTAAACTAAACCACTTACTTAACATTGAATCTACATGGAAATATGATCAAAACAATCTTGATTTTTACTCTTTTCAATCAGAGAACATGCAGGATTGCAATTAATATGGTTTTGAATCAAAAGGTCACTCAAAGTAAACAACATCCTTCAGTTTACATGCAAATATTTATTTTTGCCCCCACACGATTTAACTATTTGAACTGGAAAATAGCATCACATTCAAGTAAAACAAGTGATTATTTTACTTAAAACAAAACAAAAACAAACAAAAAAACTTTGTGGTGCCCTCAATACATACAGGCCCTGATTCACAAACAGGGATGAGCTTTTAAAAAAGGGTTCGGCCTTAGTAAAATTAAGATATTTAAAGTTTTTATAGAAATGCCTTAGGAAAAACACATGGTGTGCATCTTGAGACAAAACAATGGCACTGACATATTTTAAGATCTGTCAGAGCAAGTTATTTTCAGTTAAGACAGCTCAAACATGCATTTTAGTCTGGGACTAGGCTTAAGCAAATGGAAACTCACCAACAAAGGCAGAAACACCAAAGTACTACAGACTGACAAACAACTAAAGTTTGCTGTTCAGGAATTGAAGCTACTTTTCTGATTCAAAAAGGATGTCCTTACTCCTCATTAAACAGATGATGAACTCAGGGCTTTCCAGCACAAGGCAATGCCCCAAGCTGTTCACAACGAAGCCGTTTTTGCACTGTCACAGCAACTAAAGTATAAAAACAAACAGGAAGTTATTCAAGGAGTGATTCAATGTGAAGTGCAGAGTCTTCCACATCTCACCTCACAGTGAATGCAGAGAACTGCATCTCGGCATGTGCTGTTAGTTAACAATGCATTTGGGAGCACAACAGTGTATTTAACAGTCTGTACTATTCAATACACACAATACCTGCATATTATTTGGAAACTTTTAATATAAAGCATTAAAAAAAAAGCATAAAAAAATATAAAGCTATTTTTCAGGTGTGCTTGTAATATCAAACTACTGTATAATGATTTAAATAGCTCATTCTATATTGATTATAACTTATATACATGCAAACTCGATATGGGGTATATACTCGATTTACAAATGTTCCAAATCTATATGAGTTTCTTTCTTCTGTTGAACACAAAAGAAGATCTGTTAACTATGTTGGTAACCAGACAGCTGACAGTAGCATTTTTTCCTACTATGGAAGTCAATGGTTACCGTCAGCTGCTGGGTTACTAACATTCTTTAACAAATCTTATTTCTTATAACTCATACAGATTTGGAACAAAATGCAGGTGATTAAATGACCATTTGGGTGAACTATCCCATATTAAGCCATTTTGCATTTTATTTTTTTCCGTCCCCAAAGTTAAGACCTCTTGAAAAGATAATTCAGGCTTTTCTCATTCCATTTAAGATACCTAAGACTTTTTATGGACTTAAATTTGATCAAACCGAATTTAGGCTCAAAGGACCCATTTGGACTCTGACTTACCAAACATGCACACCTGGTGCCTCTAAATGGAATTATTTTGTTGTTATTTTGTTGGTTGTAAATTACCATCACATGTCTGGCATCTTCAAATTGAAGAATCCACTTTGGTTCTTCTAACTCGGTCAAATCCTTTAGAGGACGGGGAAAGGTAATGAGTAGAGATGAAACCTAGACCTACAGACAGAGTTCTTTCACTTTGGACACTTGTTCAGCCAGTATTACAGTCATTTTACAATAAACAATGCACTGAAAGTGCAACCCACCCACCATGCTACAAGTAACGTGTAACGAACACTTAAATAAAATGTTTCGAAAACTCTAACTCTGAAATACAAAAGTAAACGTCTAGATGTATCACAGAAACGAGATTGCGGGAAAATCTATCTATCTATCTATCTATCTATACACATTATTTTGGGAGAAAACATATGAGAAAGTGTAACTTTGACATAAAATGATTAACAACAAAAAAAAAAAATACACAGAAAAAAATTCTAATGAAAAAAAAAAGACTGCTTTTGTGCGTCCGTGAGTTTACCTGGATCAGGTAACCGATGACTCACCGCCAAGCCACGCCCACTTTACCTCCCACCTGCTAAAAAGCTGCAGAGTTCAGAGCAGCCGTCAGTAAAGCGTCTCCTCACAGTTCCAGCATCAGCGCAGAGAAACACAAGCTGACTAACCGAAGACGCTTTTACTGTTTTGTATCGTTTGGATCTACCCTTTTTCCACTCTCTGGTGGGATTGTAACTTTTTTAAGTCTTGGTGGTTGAACTCGGTCCCATCGCCGTGAGTTTGAGTATGACCTCGGAGAAGGTCTTTCAGACGGCGCTGCAGCCCAACTTGATCATCAGCACGTCCGACCTCGGGAACCACGCCAAGGAGGACGGGTCCGAGCACCAGCGGGTGTCCATAAGGAGTCTGGTGAAATCCATGTATCAGGTTAACTCATCGTCTAGCGCCGCGGCGGCAGAATGCGCAGTGTCAACAAGTACGTTTACATGGACACTTTTTACTTCCATCGGAATGAACTCATTCTGATTGACGAATCTGAACGTAGTGTTTACATGGACGCTAAATGATCGGGTTGATATGTTACAAGCTTCTGATCGGATTTAAAGGGTTACTCCACCGCAAAATGACAATTTTGTCATTAATCACTTACCCCCATGTCGTTCCAAACCCATAAAAGCTTTGTTCGTCTTTGGAACACAATATAAGATATTTTGGATGAAAACAGGGAGGCCTGTGACTGTCACATAGACTGCCAAATAAATAACAGTGTCAAGGTCCAGGAAAGTATGAGAAGCTTCGTCAGAATACTCCATCTGCCATCAGCGATTCAACCATAACGTTATGAAGCAACGAGAATACTTTTTGTACACGAAGAAAACAAAAATAATGACTTTATTCAACAAGTCCTCTCCTCTGTGTCTCTCCAAATCAGCCTAGCACCATTTTGGCAAATCTGAGCAGTACACAGGCGGCGTAGCTCTTCTGTATAAGAAGAGCGACATGGGACGGGGGTAAGAGATTAATGACAAAATTTTAATTTTGGGATGGAGTATCCTTTTAATCTTTTGACATGCGCATATCGCATGAATATACAGAGTTTCCTGCTGTTGTCGCATAGTGTTTTAAAAAGCACACGTGAAATTCATCTACTTCGGGTTCTAATTAGGTGACGATCGACCAGCACATGAACTGCAGTACTTTCCAGTTTCGGTTTTCAATCCGATAGTGTTTACATGTCCTCTCGCTCGGATTACAAAAGCAATAAACCACCCCGTACGATCCAATCGAAATTTTATTCGGATCTGGCCAATTCAATCCGATTGACGTGTTTACATGTGACTTTTTTTTAATTCTGATTGTGCTTCTAGACCTATTATGATCGGATTAGTAGGGTCCATGTAAACACAGCTACTGTGCTTTGATCTCATTGTAATACATCTACAATAACACAACAACCTTTGAAATATTAAAGGGGTGGTTGACTGGGTTTTTTCTATGATTGATTGTGTTTATAGGGAGCAGTCTAACATGTGCTCATGCTTTGGTTTTTAAAAAAAAAACATAATTTTTTCATATTTTACCTATATTCCACACTGCTCTGTCCCTTCTCTCACAAATGCCTCGATTATTTCCTGTTTTTATGAAGCCCCTCCCTCAGAAATACACAATGGGCTGAGATTGGTTAGCTGGCTCAGTGTGTTGTGATTCGCTAACCCGCCAAGTGTGCGTCTGAACTTCCCGCCCATCACCTCCGCAGCATGTGCTGTGGTTGTATTGTAAACAATGACGTCCTGTATATTGCTTATCAATGTGAGCCCAATTGAGACGCAGAGAATATTAGCGAAGAGGATTGCACAGAACCTGTGCAAGCATGGCTGGTATGTTTGTGTTTGTTTGTATGTTTGTTTGCAGAGCAGGGTGACACAGGAACAGGATTGAGAACCACTGCTTTAGAACATTGCTTTTGAAACTTGTGAATCCATTTGAATAGTTAGAAGATAGAATCGCGATTTCTATATGAATAGATTTTTACGTGCACCCCTAGTCTTCTCTTCCTCTTCTCTAAAGCAGCACAACATGGCCTCGCCCCCTTTTGTTGCCTGTTTACGGGGGCGGGGTTTATCTGGGTCTATGACGTATCGGACCGGGGAAGTAACTCGTTATAGTCCCTTACTAGCCATATTTGTAGGCATTAAACAGCCAGAATTTTAACAGACGATATCTCTGCTTGCATTGAACTTTCAGCGCTGCAACTTTGCAGATATTGTTTATGGTCAAACAGCAACATTGCACACTAACTAACGTTAAAAAAGGGAAATTGTAATCAACCACCCCATTAATCTTCTCATCATCTGCCAGGTTGACTTTACATAAAAGCCTTTTCTCTGTGTTTTTATATATTATGTGGTTTCATTTAACAATGACCTGGAGTTGAATATCATCTTCATTAACCTTTGGGAATGTTATTATTTGTTTGATATTAATAGAAAAAGCATTATTAATAAATTCACACGCTGTACTGTTTTGTTTACAGCTAAAACAATAAATAGTTATGAGAAAAACTGCCTGGAGCAAAATTGTGGTCACACATGTCATTTGTAGATAATGTATGAATTTAACTTTTGTTTTAAGTGTCACTTAATCTGAACTAGTTTGCACTTACCTTTGTTTTCTGGCGATAACAAAAAAATTGTCATAGATGGTGGTCAGTTCACATCAGGTGTGGTAGATTTAGTTTTCACCATTGTTCTTGAAGACTTTAACATATTTATTAGCATGTAAAGTGGCACTGGCAGAACAGACAGAAGTACAGTGCAACTTCTGGCTTGTGTTAATTTACAGGAGGGAGTTGAGCCAGGTTCAAGTGTAATCTGGTACCTGTTACGCGACTAAGCGAGAGTGAAAGTTTCAAAGCTCTCCTTTTTGAAGAGACCCAACACACCAGACAAAAAAGTGCTTAGGACTGCACAAAAGGAACGTAATTTGGGTCCATCAATCATAATGCTGTAAATATCAACTGGTGTGACAGAAAAGATGAAGAATACAACCTGAGAGAAATCCACAGTACAGTACAGATACCTTATAGGCATCAGCTGCTCAAAGTTTAGTTTTTAAAGACAAGTGAGACTTGCAGTACTGTACAAATGTAAAAGCACATTAGTATACATTACATTAGTGTGCACTTGAAACTGTTTAAGAATTTGTGGTTGATTAGAGTGGTTGAATTCCTGGCTTTATGAGGGTCTGCCACACTTTAACCTCTGTTGCTTAGCAGATGCATTAACCGGACCCTTGTTTATGAGGTTTACCTGCATTTGAAAATTTAGAACATCCTTGTGTCTTCCTTTTACTGGCCCAAGGTTTTCAGGAGGAGATGCATACCATGTCCTGTGTTTAAAGTGTTTAAACTAGATTTGACATTAAAATACCAAGCAATGTCCTTTGTCCTTCAAAGGCCCCCCCAGCGTCGCCAACCGACTCAACAAGGTTCGAAGAACGGCTCGCAGGTCCAACATGTCATCAAGCATGTATGGAAGTGCCGGATTAAGCGGCTCACAGAGCATCATTGAGATGAAGCAGCCAGGATGGCTGTCACGTGCCGGATCCGAGAAGAGCGTGCGTAATGTCGGGAGAGGCAAGGATGTGTTTGACGGCATGGATATGATGGGCATCATGGGCAACCTGAGCGGGTAAGAACAAATGTGCTTTCGTACATGTGTGTCAAAATACAGAGCGAATTGCATCCCAAACGAGACAAGGCAAGGAAGAAAGTAGAGCTGCACGATCATTAAAAGATTGTGAAAATGTATTTGTCAATGAATGAATTATTCAAGAAAATCATTCAAAAACGCTGATTCATCCGGTAATGAAACAAGTGAAGTAGGTTTATGAGTGAGTCGTTGAATCATCGATTCAAACAACTTGTTAATAATTTTAATATAAAAAATTGGTGTATTAAATATATTATATACAGTGGGTACGGAAAGTATACAGACCCTCACTCTGTTATATTGCAGCCCTTTGCTAAAATCATTTAAGTTAATTTTTTTCCCTCATTAATGTACACACAGCACCCCATATTGACAAAAAAACACAGAATTATTGACATTTTTGCAGATTTATTAAAAAATAAGAACTGAAATATCACATGGTCCTAAGTATTCAGACCCTTTGCTCAGTATTTAGTAGAAGCACCCTTTTGATCTAATACAGACATGAGACTTTTTAGGAAAGATGCAACAAGTTTTTCACACCTGGATTTGGGGATCCTCTGCCATTCCTCCTTGCAGATCCTCTCCAGTTTTGTCAGGTTGGATGGCAAACATTGGTGGACAGCCATTTTCAGGTCTCTCCAGAAATGCTCAACTGGGATTAAGTCAGGGCTCTTATTTTACAATGCTGTCGAATGTGACTCAGCCAATCATAATTTAGAGTTGGTTTTATTGTTGTTGTTGTTGTTGTTGTTGTTTTCACTCTGGTGTTACAAAGTTGTTTTTTGTGCTCATACCAGACTTTAATTCATTTATTATGACAATCTTATCTTTTGGTTTGCAGCCATCCAGTTAATGATTATAAAGTGAGAAAATATTCGAATGAAATCATTTAATGAAGTACCTGTCAGTAGTTTATTCACTGGATCATTCAAAAATTTTATGAATTTAAAGATGTACAAAAAAGTAGTATGCTAGCACCATTAGCGTAAAACACCACTGAAATGTGGGCCTAAATGCTTGAAGTGCACAAATAGTATGTGTTCAACCACAAATGACATGTTTTTTTACCAACACTTCCTCATTACTGTCTGTCAAAAATTCCCTGAATTATGTAATATAGCCATTTAAGCCATACAACAAACACTGCATATTACTGATTGCAAACTAGCTGGTTAGCTGTTTTCATTAAAATACTTAGTTTGTGTGTCTAAGTCACTTAGTTATTTTTATGGAAAGCAATGCGTTATGTTACTTTTGCGTTACTTCTTAAATATGAGCAGGGCTTGATTGTTTTAATATAAGCAGTTCTATTTATAGCAAATGTAAAAAACCCTTTCACACCAAAAAAGTGTAATGAATTAACCTCAGGCTGAAGAAAAAGTAAATTCACATCTGTACAGTAGAACGCATGAGCAGAAGGTTCAACACTCTTCAGCAATAAAAAAACAATGAAGCACAATTGTTAGTTTATCTAAAGTCATTTTTGCTTATTAATATAGTTGAACTGGATCATCAAAGGTCAGCAGCAAAGACTGGGGATTAAAATGGGATTAGATAAATTTGTGTTATTTAACATACTCTGAGTTTGCAACTGTGTGTTAAAAGTGAAGAGCGAGTCTTTTGCGCAGACACACCCAAACCAGTCCAGCCACTTCACATTTCACACACAATTCCTAGCACTCCAGTGACATGCATCAGCACACACAAACACACATGAAGGAATGTCCTGTTGAGCAAAAATTTCTTCAGATAATGCTGACTCTCAAAATGTAAGTAGTACAAGTTAAGAAACTAAGATAAGCTTGTATATGAAACAACCTTTATATTCAGGTTTCCACTTTAGGCTTACATTGAAGATAAATTTGTTTAAAGGGGTCATATGATGCGATTTAAATTTTTCCTTTCTCTTTGGAGTTTTACAAGCTCTTGGTGAATAAAGAAGATCTGTAAAGTTACAAAGACTAAAGTCTCAAACCCAAAACCCAAAGAGATATTCTTTATAAAAGTTGAGACTCGTCCACACCCCCTGAAACGGCTCGTTCTAACACGCCCCCACATCTCTATGTCACTATGTGGGAAGATTTGCATAACGCCACCCAGATGTTCACGCAAAGAAAGAAGGCATACCTTTTATTCTCATTGTAGTATTGTTGCCGCTGCTGCCATGTTGTATAGACGCTCAGTGTTTCACTATGAAAGCGAAACTACTAGCCTTCCAAAAGAGGACATGACTAGAAATCATGTTTATATTACGTTTATAATGGGTTTTATGTTTTTGTGTACAATCTCTGGATAGCTGGCCAATCACAGCACACCTTGCTTTTCAGAGCGATGAGCTTTGTAAAAATCAACGCATTTCAGAAGTCAGGGCATAGAGGAGAAACAATAATGTACAGTATGTGGAAAATAATGTTGTTTCTTTAACCTTAAACCACATGAACACATTTCATTACACCAAATACACAAAATAATGTTCTTTTTAGCAGCATCATATGACCCCTTTAAAAAAGTTTTGGGGGTATTTTAATAGTAGTGAAAGTAAGAAAGTAAGACATGATGAGTAGGAAAGTTGGGAACAGGGTTGAAAAACTGCGCAGACCAGATTCGAACCCAAATTTCCTACATGAGCTCCAGAGCTCAGTGCTATGACTACGACTGATGAATATTATAGGCTAATGTCGTACTTTCCTAAATACGGATTCATGTGGATTCCTATTGAAATGACTGGATTTCACCCGCAAAAATTCAACAGACATCGGTAAATCTGACCACACCTTAAGGCCGCATTGCTAATAATGTCCCAAAGAGTCAAAGCGAGGAAGAATGATATGAAGCTGCGATGAAACGGAAGTAGCAATCTTTTATTGCGTATTGTGAAATGGCTTATCGTAAAAGAGAAAAATTTATGATGTAAACCTGTTTCTATCCATCGGTTGTTGATTGGATGGAGGCAGATCTGAATTTTGAGTTGACTATAAGAAAGGGGCAGACTTTGTCGACAAAATGATTGTAACAAACCTTATTATTGACTGATTTGGAACCCTTTAGAAAGCAATACTGTGTGCCACACAAATAGACTGACTTACTGTTGATTCCAATTAAGTTTGCTGATTGCATGTTTCTAAGCTAATGATTTAATATTCCAATTTTCCATACTTTCCTAGACTCAACAGTTTGGACATGCATCATGATGAGTCCGTTCAAAATCAGCAGATGTTGGGAGCTGCCTACGTTCAGCATGAGTGTTACCATAACAACGATGCAAAGAAACCAGTATACAATTGCTTTTCTGTCTGAGGAAACATTTGAGTGAAATGTGTGTTTTCGATATAAGTAGAACTTATTTTTCTTTCAGTTGAACCAGCTGAAGGGAACTCCTCTCATGTTGCAGCTGTTTACCAGCAAGAGTCAAGAGGTGCAGCGCTACACCACCGGCGCCACCAGGAACCTCATCTATGAGAACATGGAGAACAAAGTGGCCCTTATTGAAGACGACGGGAACCCCAAGCTCATAGAGGCCCTTAGAGAACCGGACGATGAACTCCGCAAGAACATCACAGGTGGGCATTTTAGTCGTTTTGTTCTTGTACCTTAACTTTAATGCCCTTTTAATCACCATTGTGTCACAAAATTCACAGAACAACCTTCACCTTAAGACCACATGCTAACCTCATTAATGACTGATTTGGAACGCTTGTACATAGAAAGCAACTCCATGTGCTACACATATTCACAATTGATTCAAATGGAGTTTGAAGTTTGCATATTGCTAAGCCAGGGGTCTCCAACCCTGCTCCTGGAGAGCTACTGTCCTGCAGATTTCAGCTCCAACCCCAATCAAACACACCTGGAGCAGCTAATCAAGGTGTTCAGGGCTACTTGATAATTACAGACAGGTGTGTTGGAGCAGGGTTGGAACTGAAGTCTGCAGGATGGTAGCTCCCCAGGAGCAGGGTTGGAGATCCCTGTGCTAAGCTAATGATTTAGGTGCCTGATTTACTAAACAGAGCAAATTAGCAAAAGACTGCAAAAGAGTCAATGGGTGTGGAACGTTCTATGGTTGATCTACTGACAGTGACAAGAGCAGCACAAATTAGCAATGATAACTGGGTGCATGTAATATAGGGCTGCACGATTAATCAAGACTGTCATGCGCATTTAGTCAGTAAAGCCGGTTCTGTGATTAGCAGTAAATCTCCATCACCTGTTTTCAGGTGGAGCAGCATTTACTACACAGAGCCGTAGTTTTTGACAAGCTATGCAAAATCGCATTCATTATCGCTGACGATGTAATTTTAGGATTATGAAATCGACTAAATCGTTCTCGATAATGACAGCTGTTTGCATATCTTCTCAGTGAACTACGGCTCTGTGTAGTAGTAATGCTGCTCCATCTGAGAGCACGTGAAAATACCACATTTAATAACGTTTTTACTCCAAACTCACTTCATAATGTCAGCTGAGTGTTTAAAATAAATCCTTCTGTGAGATGATGTGGCTTCTTAAACAGAATAATTAAGGCACACAATATTTCATTGTATTCAAAGCAGTGATAATGGCTTGTTGATGAGCATTTCATTATACTTTATTATGATGAAGATTATAATAATAAGAACTCAGATAAACCATATATTGCTGTAGTTGTGTTTTTATTAGTCATGTTGAATCAATGAAAGCAGTTAAATCTTGTTTAATCAGCTGCAGAAAGGCATTTCCTGGTTTTCTTCTTTGGGCCATATTTGGATTTTCAGCACGAGAGCGCCCTCTGGCCTTTGGATGGAGATTTACTGCTAATCACAGAACTGTGCTTTACTGAAAAATACACATGACAATCGTAGCTTCTGCCTAATCACAATTGATTACCTTTGCGATTTAATTTCGATTAATTGTGCAGCCCTAATGTAATATGCTAACAACACAGGCACAAAATGGGTTAAGACATGCTTTTTGGAGGGGTGTTAAATAATGGCGTAAATACAGTACCAGTAAACCGACAACCACAAGCATTACCTTGCATGATTTATTTAAATACTCTCCTCCCACAGATTTAGCCTTTAAAAGGGAAACTCCTATAAATGAATAATCATTAAGGTCAGCTGCAAAAATAACCCTGTCCAAGCCCTTTCATGACTAATTTTCCACTGCGTGTCTTTAGTAGATTTTAACGCCTAATGAGGGTTTGCGTTGATGTAACCTGCGGGAAACAGGTCAATTTAGCTCAAAGGGACTCATTTAAGATTTTATAGGGAATTTGGACAGAATCACTGTTTTATGGCTGATCACTGAGTCATCCAGCGATTCATTGAACGAGCCATATAACATCAACTCTGCAATGGATATTAGCTGTGGGATGGTTTAAGTTTTAGACAGGCACTCGAGATCGGTCTTGGAGACACAGCGATAGGCAAAACTTAACTCCGAACACAAAACTCTCAATGCAAAAGAAAAGAAAAGAAACTAAAGTAAAAGAATAGAAGTAAAATATGATGAGACTAGGTGGCATTTCTTCTCCTCGTGGCTAAGTAGCAGTGGACATGCAGGCCGAAGCACGCTGGAACAGCACTCAAAGAACACAAAAATGTCAAAAAGCATGGCTGAAAGCGATGACTTAAACCAAAAGCTAAAAGCAGGGCTACATGCCATGACCAAAAAGCTGAATAGTTAAAAGGCTAAATTTGATGGTTTCCTGAGTATTTAAACCCGGCTGTGGGACACCTCCCAAATGGTGTCTTAACCAATTAGATATTGTCTTTGCTCGTGGCATTGTATATTTCTCAGCCCCATTCATAAATCAAATGTTATCTTATCAATCACGTGTTCTGAATTTTCCCGCTCTTGCAGAGTATAATTTTGAACATGATTCCCATAACAAGAATATGATAGATTTTACAAAGTATTGATTGATAGAAACATGCTAAACATGAATATGAACCCTATTCAGTAGTTTTTAAAAAGACATACACAATGAGTGACTAGAACATTATAGACAAATGTAAGGGTTACATACATGCTATGAAGTTATGCAGTGGACTGATATTTGTTTATAAGTACTTTTAAGATGGTTTTAGTTGCATCTACATGTGTAAAGGACAGTCTCTCTGTCGTTCTGTGAATGTGAGGGTGTGCTTTGTGAGGAACAAAAGGTCAAAAGTTCTAGAAGGAGTCTGGTCTTTGTCCTTAGTGGCGGAAACCAGTCCAAGGAAGTATGTAGCTCATGATTTCTATCATGGATTTACATGTGATGGTCAGGCTGTTCATCTCTTTGACCATTAATTTTGATTACTTGCCCCAAAATTAACAATCTCCTTCCTGAGTTGTTATGATCAGTGTGTTCTTTTATGTTAATGTTGAAAGCTGCTCAAAGCTGCTAGTTGGTGGACTTGCTTCAGACTCGTGGTGTTAGGATTTGATTTACAACATCCTGTTGTCTTGAGCCTTTCTGTGGAATTCGGCTCCTCATTTTTCAACCATGCTCATGATCGAATCTTCTTGTGTTTATAACATGTAGAAAATATAGAACATCCTTCAATTAAAGACTTTTTTTATATTCATGGTAATGAGGTCCAGTGTCTTTTTAATTAAATGACTCCAGATATGACGTACTACCTAAAATACAAATGCATAAGCAAATGACACTTTAATGATAATATAATGGCTTCACAATGTAAGAATTCAACATTTTGTCCATATATATTAATATTAATATTAATATTATTATTATTATTATTGTTATTACTATTATTAGTAGTAGTATTGTTATTGTTTTTATTGCAAGCTAAGCTAAGGCAAACTCACTGCTTCAAAGCAGTTTCAGGAAACAGGAGAATAACTCCAATCAGTTCAGGTTTTGTTCTCATCTGACAGTGTCAGTGCAGTTAGTTTGATCATATTTTCTGGCAGCTCTGTTCTGGCGTAATTAAACAAACAATGTGACATGATTCCAGTCTGCATCATGAGTTTGTTTTTATTATTCTGAATCTTATATACACCACAGAGAAATTAAGTCTATTCCCGAGTTGTAGTCTCTCCGGCAGCATTCGTAACTTAGCCAGGCTTGACTGTTTGCATGATGATCTTGCTATTTGCAATGTGGTCCTCGCTGCTCTTGACATAACAGATGATAAATAACTCTTGTGTTGTTAATCACAGCAGCAATGGCTTCACCGAGAGGCCACCATCAGCGCAGAAGCACGGAGAAACCGGTTAATATGGCGTAAGAGATTGTTGATTTTTTTTTTTAATACGTTATGTTTGTTTGTTATGGGTTTTCACTTGATGCAGAGGATTAATACAAACTTGTGTAGTTATTTATAATTATATATGTAAGTTATACAGGTCCTTCTCAAAAAATTAGCATATTGTGATAAAAGTTCATTATTTTCCATAATGTAATGATAAAAATTAAACTTTCATATATTTTAGATTCATTGCACACCAACTGAAATATTTCAGGTCTTTTATTGTTTTAATACTGATGATTTTGGCATACAGCTCATGAAAACCCAAAATTCCTATCTAAAAAAATTAGCATATCATGAAAAGGTTCTCTAAACGAGCTATTAACCTAATCATCTGAATCAACTAATTAACTCTAAACACCTGCAAAAGATTCCTGAGGCTTTTAAAAACTCCCAGCCTGGTTCATTACTCAAAACTGCAATCATGGGTAAGACTGCCGACCTGACTGCTGTCCAGAAGGCCATCATTGACACCCTCAAGCGAGAGGGTAAGACACAGAAAGAAACTTCTGCACGAATAGGCTGTTCCCAGAGTGCTGTATCAAGGCACCTCAGTGGGAAGTCTGTGGGAAGGAAAAAGTGTGGCAAAAACGCCTGCACAACGAGCAGAGGTGACCGGACCCTGAGGAAGATTGTGGAGAAGGACCGATTCCAGACCTTGGGGGACCTGCGGAAGCAGTGGACTGAGTCTGGAGTAGAAACATCCAGAGCCACCGTGCACAGGCGTGTGCTTTTTGAACCAGAAACAGCAGCAGAAGCGCCTGACCTGAGCTACAGAGAAGCAGCACTGGACTGTTGCTCAGTGGTCCAAAGTACTTTTTTTTTCGGATGAAAGCAAATTTTGCATGTCATTCGGAAATCAAGGTGCCAGAGTCTGGAGGAAGACTGGGGAGAAGGAAATGCCAAAATGCCTGAAGTCCAGTGTCAAGTACCCACAGGCAGTGATGGTCTGGGGTGCCATGTCAGCTGCTGGTGTTGGTCCACTGTGTTTTATCAAGGGCAGGGTCAATGCAGCTAGCTATCAGGAGATTTTGGAGCACTGCATGCTTCCATCTGCTGAAAAGCTTTATGGAGATGAAGATTTCGTTTTTTCAGCACGACCTGGCACCTGCTCACAGTGCCAAAACCACTGGTAAATGGTTTACTGACCATGGTATTACTGTGCTCAATTGGCCTGCCAACTCTCCTGACCTGAACCCCATAGAGAATCTGTGGGATATTGTGAAGAGAAAGTTGAGAGACGCAAGACCCAACACTCTGGATGAGCTTAAGGCCGCTATCGAAGCATCCTGGGCCTCCATAACACCTCAGCAGTGCCACAGGCTGATTGCCTCCATGCCACGCCGCATTGAAGCAGTCATTTCTGCAAAAGGATTCCCGACCAAGTATTGAGTGCATAACTGAACATAATTATTTGAAGGTTGACTTTTTTTGTATTTAAAAACACTTTTCTTTTATTGGTCGGATGAAATATGCTAATTTTTTGAGATAGGAATTTTGGGTTTTCATGAGCTGTATACCAAAATCATCAGTATTAAAACAATAAAAGACCTGAAATATTTCAGTTGGTGTGCAATGAATCTAAAATATATGAAAGTTTAATTTTTATCATTACATTATGGAAAATAATGAACTTTTATCACAATATGCTAATTATTTGAGAAGGACCTGTATATAGTATTCTGTATATACATAGAGTATCAAACTAAAGAAACAGTTAATATACACGTTGACTATACATAAAATATTTGTATTGCAGAATGTACATGCCCTGATGTTTCTTTTTTCCTCTTTAGATCTGATGTTATTTATCTCAAAGAGGAATTGACTAGACTTCAAAAGAACAATTTTCCAGAATGCAACAAATATATAGAGAAAATCAGTTATCTCATCGATGAGTTTTACAATGGTTACAGACTTGCTATTTATGTCCTCAAAGGAGCAGTAATAACTGGAGGAATCACGATGGTGTTGTTGGCATTATCACTTTTTGTCATTGGTGAAAAGGTTTCTGAATTTTCTTATGCAGCTATGACTGTAGTTGCTGTATTAAGTGTTGCTTTTGGGCTAAACAGGAAAACACACCAGGAGAAGATCTTAAAACGAACCATGGAAGAGGAACTTAAGGGATTTCAGGATACAATTAACCCTATTATTGACATGCTGGAAAGAATCTGTCAACGTACTGAGGAAATATTGAGAGACCCTTCACTATCAGACCACAAAACCCAGGCATTGAGTGAACATTTTGCCTACTGCTATGAAAAAAGTCTCTTTCGGGAACATGACAGTAGTAAAGTGGGTGACCGGCTGTCTAAAATTGTGCATTTGTCTGGAAAGCTTTCAGAAATGATAGCCAAGGTTAGTTCTGTACCTGATATCATCAAAGAGATTATCGAAGACGACAAGAGGCAACATGACAAACCTGCAAAACCCACACATGAGCAAATAAATAAAAGAGAGTTCAAGGAGAAGGCAGAGAAATTCATTAATGAAATGCGGAAAGGAATTTGTGAGTTAAAAAACGGAGTGAAAGAAGTCAACCAAACAGCAGACAGAAAATCAAATCGATTGAGTTGAACCTGTCAAAATGAAAAAGTATGAACTGCTGAGACGCAACTTGTTATTGGATCCACATGACAGGTATTGTATAATTTCAACATTTCATTGTCCTAAAACAATATTGTTAACATTGACAAGTTAGAAATAAGTTTATTTTATTTTTTTCAGATTGTTTTTGCTCTGCATTATCGATCAAAAGTGGACGTTGTTATTTTGTGTATATATTTATCATTTTCATAACAAAACAATAAAAAGTACACACAAAAATGAATTGGAATGTAAAGTGAATAAGATCATTGTGTTATTGTTTTTTTTTTTGATAATCATGTTAGTGATGGTACATGCTGTACAAAACACCAAACGTGAACGTGAACAAAAACCCACTAGTGCTGTGATTCCTGCAGCTGCTGCTCCTGTTCCCGACAAACTGCCCACCAGAGTGGCTTTGTGCATGGATTCCAGTTCAGCAGTGATGTCCTTCAGCTCCTTTATTTTACGCTTGAGTGTTGGAAAATTTTCATCAAATTTTGAGCTCAGTTCCTTGATTCTTCTTTGCAGTTCATCAAGTGCTTCGAGTTTCCTGAAATATCAAACCCTTTTCCTGCCACAAAGAAAATGCACTCGGTTAACTACTTTGCCATTAATAATTGTCATGCTGTAATTTAGCAATAAAGCAAAAAAACGGGGGTGGGGGTTAACATTGTTTAACCTGCATTCCAGATCAGGTTTTATGCCAATTTATAGGCCCTTTGCTTAACTTCTTTTTATCTGCTGCTCGAATGTACATCATTGCTTGGAACTGTTGCAGTACGTTGAATTATGACATCCTGAGCCAATTGGAATTTGCTCTCTTGGAATCTGTAGTTTAAAGGGCACCTTTTATGCAAAATCCACTTTTACATGGTGTTTATAGTTGTGTTTTATATTTAATCTGTATCCATCTGTATTTTAGGTTCTACTGTTAGTGTTATCTGTATGCACCAAGGGTCTGAGAGTAATGCAGTTTCAATTGTATGTATGTGCTGTACATGTGGAAGAACTGACAATAAAGCAGACTTGACTTGTTTGGACATAAATGTGTGTTGCCAGTTTGTGAACACAGCCACCCTAAAATGATAAAAATCCACCCACTCTTTATTTTTTAATCCCCATTAAGCCAAAACAGTCTCATTAGGTATGTGGTTTTGGTTATCTTAGCATTGTGACATCACAATGGGATGGCACCACAAGATGCCATTCACTTGCAGAATGCAATCTTCTGGAAGGCACATAAGTTTGAACTAGTGAGTTTAGGTATATTGGTGCAGCTCCAGTGGTTATCTTGTATGCAAGCATTAGAACCTTGAAATTAATGCGAGCGGCTACTGGTAGCCAGTGTAACCTGATGAGGAGAGGAGAAACGTGAGCTTTTTTTGGCTCATTGAAGACCACGCTCGCTGCTGCATTCTGGATCAGTTGTAGAGGCTTGATAGAACATGCAGGAAGGCCCGCCAAGAGAGCATTACAATAGTCCAGTCTGGAGAGAACAAGAGCTTGGACAAGAAGTTGTGTGGCTTGCTCTGACAGCAAGGGTCTAATCTTCCTAATGTTGTATAAGGCAAATCTGCAGTGAAGCTTAACTGATCATCGATCACAACTCCTAAGATTCTGGGTGTCCTGGAAGGAGTTATGGTTGACGAACCAAGCTGTATAGAGCAGTTGTGATGAAACGATGGGTTAGCTGGATCCACAAGCAGTTCTGTCTTGGTAAGGTTGAGCTGAAGGTGATGGTCCTTTATCCAGCTAGAAATGTCTCTCAGGCAGGCTGCAATGCGAGCAGCTACTGTCGGATCATCTGGTTGGAATGAGAAGTAGAGTTGAGTGTCATCAGCATAGCAATGATAAGAAAAGCCATGCTTCTGAATGACAGACCCTAATGATGACATGTAGATGGAGAAGAGAAGTGGTCCAAGCACTGAGCCTTGAGCTGAACCCCAGTAGCAAGAAGCTGTGACTTAGAAACCTCACCCCTCCAAGACACCCTGAAGGACCTACTTGAGAGGTAGGACTTGAACCACAAGAGAGCGGTTCCTGAGATGGCCATCTTTCTGAGGGTGTACAGGAGAATCTGGTGGTTAACTGTGTCAAAAGCAGCAGACAGATCCAGCAAGATGAGTACTGTGGATTTGGAAGCTGCTCTCGCCAGTCTCAGGGCTTCAGTAGCTTCAGAGCAGGGCAGTCTCAGTTGAGTGGCTGCTTTTATAGCCAGACTGGTTGCAGGAGATTGTTCTGTGCCAGAAACACAGAGAGTTGGTTGAACACAACTTGCTCAAGTGTCTTTGCAATGAATGGAAAAAGCGATACCTGTCTGTAGTTTTCTAAAAGTGATTGTTTTAGAGTTTTTTTTAAGCAGTGGGCTTAACCGAGCCTGCTAAAATGCTGTGGGAAATGTACAAGTGTGAAGAGCGGTGTTTTAAATATTTGATTTATTATTTATTTATTAAAGTATTTTAAAGGTAATGCGCCTCAAAATGTACCAAAATTTGTTTCCCTGCTAACACAAGTACAAGATGTTTCCTATCAGAGGTCAAATAGTTGTTTATTAGACGTCTTTAAGATGTTTATTATAAAGAATGTATGTAAAACTGACATCTTAAACATCTTAAACATCTGTTTGTGCACAGGAGATGCTTTCCAGATCAAGCGATCTTTAACAGACAAATTGCAGACGTACGTGTGCTGTCTGGGATGTTTCCATCCAAAGTTGCAAATTTACCTTATGCAAAAAATAAACATTTGCAAATAATTTCCATCCGAGTCAAAGAGAGCAAAATAATAACTTCCTGATAAACTGGCACTAAATATCACTAAAAAGTAGGAGAAGCCACTGAACATAATTTTCATATATTATTATTGTTATGTCTTGAGACATAGTGTATCTTGCTTTGCTGGTTCTCTCACTCTCTTGTTTTCTCTCTCTCGCTCACAGGTTTGGATTCTACCAAAGCGATCTCTGATTGGTGCTAATGGGACCAAGGAGCAGCAATAAAAGGATCTGCTGGGCCTGAGGAGGGAGCTCTGCTCAACTTGTGATTTCCTGATGTTCCATTGTACATGTGCTGTTGATGCTCTTAGCTGGCCTGTTGATCTGCCTATTGTGTGCAGTGTGGATTTTGAGTTGATAAGGTGTTGTCAATCTCATTTTCCATTTTGTATATTTTGTAAAGTATTGTAAATACTCTCTTTTCACACTTGGAATGGTGAGTGCCATTTTCTTTTGCAAATATTGTTTTCTCCTGCTGTTTTTCATTAGATAGGGAGTTAGGGTAGCATATTGTATTTTTTATTTTTTGTTTTTTATTTATTTATTTTATTGTATTTTATTAGGCCTGAGTCATTGTGTTTGACTGGAAATTTTCATTTGTTGTGGAAGTAGGTTAGTAAGTGTTTGATCTATCTTCATTTACTCAAAATTCAACTTTAGAAATATTTAATAAGTGTAGGAAAGATGACCTGCTGCAGATTGCAGATTTCTTCTGTGTTGCTGTGTCATCTAGTGCCTCAAAACAGATGTTAAAGGCTGAGTTATACAATAGATTAGTGGACATGTAGATCTTGCCACTGGACAGTGGTGTTAAAGAGGGGGCTGTTGCATCGGTGGTGGCTGATGAGGAGGCTCCCCCTGACATGAGTCTTCTTGTTGATCACAATGATCCTTTGTTGGCAATCAGGCTAAAAGAAATTGAATTGCAGATAAAAATGCAAGTGCATGAGCAATGGCTGTTGCGTTTGCAGGAGATAGAGCTGGAGATTGCAAGATTATGTAGTCATGATGGACCTAGCTCTTTTACCTATGCTCAGCCCACAGTAGATGTTACTTCTACTCTCTCTGAAGTTTCAACACCAGTGCATGGTATCAGTACTTCATCAGTATTTGATGCTAGTATGGATATTAAGTTGGTGCCTTCTTTCAGGGAAGCAGAGGTGGATACATACGTCATTGCCTTTGAGCAAGTGACCGCTACCATGAGATGGCCCAAAGAGAGGTGGGCATTGTTACTGCGATTAGGTTGGTAGGTAAGGCCTAGGAAGTCTGTTCTATTTTACCAGTTGAACAGAGGTTGGATTATGAAGTTGTGAAGACTGCCATTTTAAGGGCTTATGAATTGGTATCTGGGACTTACAGGCAGAAATTTAGAGCCTACATGAAATCATCTAATCAAACCTTTGTGCAGTTTGTCCATGAGAAGCAGGTTTTGTTTTAGAAGTGGTGTGTAGGAAGCAAAGTTTCTGATTTTGCACAACTGTGTGAGTTGTTATTAGATGACTTTTAAAAACTGTTTGCAAGACAAAGTTGTGTGTCATCTAAGCAAAATCTCATCTCTCTCTGAAGCTACAGTGTTAGCCGATGAGTTTTATCTGACACACAAGACAGTTTCCCCCTTTGAGAGTCAGCAGGAGGTTATCTGTTTAGATGGTGTTTAGATGGTGAAAATACCCATGTTTTCTCTAATGAAACCCACCCAAAGAAAAAACAAGTTTGTCCACAACAACAGTGGTAAAATGTGTGTTCGTTTCTACTGTCTTGAGCCAGATCATCTTATAGCTAACTGTGAGGTCTGGAACAGGAGAAATCAGTTTGCTCAATCCAGATGTGTTGGTGTTGCATCTGTTCACTCTGTCGTAGATTCTTCCTCTTTCTCAACTCGGTCTTCTCTCTACAGGCCTTTTATGTTGTCTGTGTCAGTGGCACTCATTAAGGAAATCAAAACCTACAGTAGGTAGATCACCATGTTGAGGGACACGGGAGCAGGCCAGTCTCTTATAGTGGATAGTGTCTTACCATTTTCAACCAAGACATTTATATGGACTAAAGTTCTTGTTCATGGTGTTGAACTTGGGCGTTTTGAGATTCCATTGCATAATGTCTTTATGAAATCTAGATTGGTAACAGGACAAGTGCAAAGTGGTGTATGCTCCAGACTTCCTGTTGATGGTGTTGACCTTACCCTAGGTAATGTTTGGCTGGGCATAATGTGTTTTCCCAAAAGCCGTAAGCAAATCCTGGGTGATGTGTAGATGTGCTACTGTGTCAACCCCTTAAAACCTGTAATTTGAAGTTTAGTGGTTTAACTTTGTCAAAGCGTGGTTTAACATTTATGGGTGGGGGTGTTACGTCTTGAGACATATAGCGTGTCTTGCTTTGCTGGTTTTCTCTCTCTCGCTCAAAGGATTGGATCCTACCAAAGTGATCTCCAGATCTGATTGGTGCTAATGGGACCAAGGAGCAGCAATAAAAGGATCTGCTGGGCCTGAAGAGGGAGCTCTGCTCAACTTGTGATTTCCTGTTGTTGTGTGTGTGCTACAGGGTGTTGATGCTCTTAGCTGGCCTGTTGATCTGCCTATTATGTGGATTCTGAGTTGATAAGGTGTTGTCAATCTCATTTTCCATTTTGTACATTTTGTAAAGTATTGTAAATACTCTCTTTTCACACTTGGAAGCTGTAGGGGGTGAGTGCCATTTTCATTTGCAAATATTGTTTTCTCCTGTTTTTCATTAGATAGGGAGTTAGGGTAGCATTGTATTTTTTAGTTTTTCTTTTGTTAGGGAATTTAGTATTCTCTGTTAGGAGCTGACTTGGTGTTTGTTTGTTGTTTTGGCTTTTGCTCACCCCTGATGTTGTGCTTTTACTCTGTGGTTCTGTAAATAAATGTACAAAGGATCTTAGATGGTTGATCTCAGTTTATGTTGCGGCCTTACCCTAGACAGGGTCGTAACATTATATGATGATGCCAACCCCTCAGAGGACCTCAGATGTTGCCAACCCTGAAAATTCATGCAGAACTACCAAATTTAGCTGTAAGTTTGATTGCATCATATAATAATTGCTGTTAATAGTGTTCATCTTCTGTTTGATTACATCTTTAATTGATTTTTCTGTACATTTCTGCCATATGCACATAAACTGACAGTCACCACTGATAAGCTTCTACTAAACATTGTAGAAAAAGTTGCTTTGCAACCATTTGTATCGCAAAAAGCCCTATACAAATAAACTTGAATTACATTGAATATATATAATAAATTTCTTGCGCCTATGAAACACAGTAAATGCAGTCATTGCTTTCAGAGGTGGATGCTGCTGTTTGGGAACGCAGTCGTCTAAGACAGTTCTGGGAGGCAATTATGCAGAAATATACTTTGATGACAGATTTTGCTCAGGCATTTCAGAATGACCAAAACATTTCAGATGATGTGCAACAAGGTCTGGCCACAGGTTAGGAAAGTTATGCCATCCCATCATGCTGTCACATGACTCTTTAGATGCACATGGAGGAATTTATTCGGCAAATGCATTTCCATCTCCCATTATTTTTATTAACACTTTTTCACTAAAGTTAAAAACCACCTCAAACAAGCGTAAAAACTTTTTTTTGCAAATTAAGGGATTTTTTTTTTATTTGACTTTTTTTCATCACTCCTTTCTGATGCAATACTTCAAAATGTGCATATAAACAGGGTAGGGGTCGACCGATTATCGGCGTGGCCGATTATCGGCGCCGATATTAAGCATTTTTATTGTTATCGGCATCGGCAATTTTCAGACCCGATTTGCCGATAAAACCATTTTATTTTGAAATGCGCGATCTGGCACTGATCCAGCCACCTCAGTCAGAGCGCACCGCTCTGTGGCCTAGACTAAGCCCCGCCCATCGTCCGTCTGATTTGTTGGGAGTCACGAGCCTGGCCAATCAATACGGCTGGCGCGGCTGGAAAATGTTCCGCTCTCACACCGAAAGCACAGGAGCTGCTTCAGTGATCATCATCACACATCAATAAATTATCTCTCGAAGGTAAGAATGCAGTAAACGTTCCCTGAAGTTGCAATAAATCACTACACTGAAGTTGCAAAACACCTAAATATAATCGATTTATGATGACAAGCCCCGTTCAGTTATTATACTGTGAATTCCCGGTCAATGTCCGTCATTGCAGTGATATGCTTTAACGGATCCTCACATCATTGCTGAGATAGTGAAACTAAAACCTACTTCTCTCACCATTCGGCCAATTTAACGTTATATTGTGAATATATATTATCAACATGAATGAATTCAACACGTCTGCTGCGGTTTTTTTTTTTTTGTGTTGTTCACATAGCTTCACTGAACAGCGTCCGTTCCGTTAGGGCTCTTAGTCAAATAAATTGCGCATATTTGGAGAAAATGTTGCTTTATTTCTAACATGATTGCAAAATAATTTATCATACAGATTCAGAATTACCATTATGCAAATTTTGAAAGAGCTGAAAAGGGCATCAAGCGCGAGCTCTGACGCCCTGACGCGACGCGAGCTCCCTATTCCTGATTTAGTTATCTCCGCGGCCGCGCTCTCTCATTTCACTTATAACCAGGGTGCGGTTTGCCGGGGGGATGGGGGGATTTCCCCCTTCTGGTCTATGCATCCCTGCCTCTGCTGAAAAACATCATGCAAACCCGCTCTGACGTCCAGATCTGAATCAAATGATTCGCGATCCGATTGAAGCGCATCGAAACAGTGAATCATTTTGCGACGCAATGGTTTAACTGATTCGGAGTTTCAAAAAGCTCCGTTGTGTTCTTTGCTCGCTTTCTCGATGTAATTTGTTGTTTGAATAACCGTGGACATTAAATCATTACAATTAATAGGCCTAACGTAGGCTTACAATGTTTTTATTAAACTGAGATCACACTAAATACAATTTCCGTCGTATTAAAAACATTTCATAAATTTTTTTCAAAAGCATCCCCCCCCTTTGTTTATTTCACAAATCGCACCCTGCTAATAACCCTACGCTAATAACGTAAATTGTCAATATCTCACATTGCACGTTTCTGGATGACGCTTTCCTGTATACTTCCTAGTTTGTATCGCCGTGATAAACAGTCAAACAAACATTTTAACATCAAAAAAAAAAAAAAAAAAAAAAAAAACACTATTACAATATGGGTTGTGTGTGATTTTAATGTAATTCTGGGTTGCAAATAAAATGCTAAATATAACACACACACACACACACACACACATACATACATACATATATATATATATAGAGAGAGAGAGAGAGAGAGAGATTACATTTATTTTCCATTATTTGTTCATTTGTTGCTGTTTAAATTTGCTTTTAAGTTTTTACTTTGTTTAGGATGCTGCTGATGGATGCAAGTTTTACTTAGTTTACAGAATGCTGCTGATGGATGCTCCCAGCACTTTTTATGTTTGTTGTTATTATTAATATTAATGTTGTTATTATGAACAGTTCTCAGAATTAAAGATGTGTTAAAATAATTTAAAGAGAGTCTTTGTCAGAGGCCTTTTTATTCTTAATTTTGACATTAATTTTCATTTTTACACAAGACACATATCGGTTCAAAATATCGGTTATCGGTCTCCTTGATCTGTAATAATCGGTATCGGCATCGGCCCTGAAAAATGCATATCGGTCGATCCCTAAAACAGGGTGATGGAAACATCTGTGTCAATCCTGAGAAAGCTTTAGTCCGAGTAATAAAAAGAAATAAGATACAAATAAAATGTTACACTTAAGTCTACACTGAAATGAATGTGATGTGACTAAAGCCCATTATGATCGTTGATACTGTATACACTGGATGACAGATGCACTATTTTCAATAACAGGACAAATGGTTTCTTTATCATTTCTTTATTGAACTGAACGGTGTTTAAATTTACAATGGGTGCACATCACGGTTCAGTCAGCAACAAGACACCCTGCAGATCACAATAACCAGTATGTGTTAGCTCCTAAAAGGAATGGAAGAATAAATGAAAAAGAAAAATCTGCAGCCAAATATGTGCAACTATCTTTAAGGTTTTCCACACCTCTTTATTTCAGTTTACGTAAAGAGCCTTACAGAACTGACACTGACAGCGCATAAATAAAATGAGTGAATAGGAAGACAGTGTAAAAAACCAAAACAGCTTAGAACATACTTACCCAGACCTTTCCTGGTAAAAATCATAAAAAATAAAAATAAAAACTCAGGCAATTTGCAAGCCTTCTGTCATTGTGTCATAAGACACTCCTCTGCTCAGCATGTTCACACAGCATGTTTTTAAAAAGAGTTTCTATTGATAGCATATGGAAATGTTGGCATTCATTTGGGAAAAAGATGGGTGATCCGAGGTATGTATCCATCACCCTGATTGAAGTCATTATGACAAAGCTAAAATAGGTCAAGAAGCACATCGCCTAACTAAAAAAAACAGCCCCTGTCTGTGATGATTACTTTACATTTATATTTTCTGAATTATTTTAAGACTCCCCCTTCATTTTTTTCCATAAAGTCCACTTCAATTACAGAAAAGTCTGTTAGAAGCAGAGCAACAAACAACGAAAGTGGAGCCAACCAACATCAATGGAAAAGGGGTAGGAGTCTCAGTGGAGCAGCTTTGTGCATCCTGCTGTCCACTCTGCTCAAGGAAACAAAAGCTGGTGGGGGATCACAGTCACGGTGCTCACCCATAGAGTCTCTGTGACCGTCACATGAGGACATGGGGGGTCAGGGGGACATGCAAGGACAAGCTTAGCTTAGGTGCTCTCGCTGCTCTCCAGAGACTGCATTTTGACCAGGTGGTCAGGTTTGCCTCCAGCAGAGTAATGCTCCCACATCTGCAGGTAGAGTCTCTCCAGGTCCATGGTGTACTGTTTGGTGTTGAAGAGCGGGCTGCAGATGCGCTGCTTCCACACGCGGGCGCGGACCTTCTTCAGGCTGAGCAGAATGAAGGAAAAACGTGTTTCAAGGATCTTAAACATGTCTTGATTTGAAAGCGGAAATTGACAAGAACAACTTACAATTCCATATCAGTGCCAAGCTTCACAGCCACATCTTCATACTCCTGACGACTCGGAGCGATGAGCTCAGGACAGCCAAGACAGGTGAGCTGAGAGGCAGCGACACGTGAAGCCAGTGTCTCTCCTACAGAAATCAGGGTGTTTACTGATTTGTTATTTTTTGGCTAGTGAAATTATGATCATGGATGAAAACTGGTAAGCTATTCCTTAACAAATATTGTTTTAATAAATTGTATTATTATTGTTTCTTAAAGTTTTGTTGAGTTGTAATGAAGACCTTAGAGTTTCTCTTTTAATGAATATTACTTCAGTTTTAAAAAAATACAAAGACAATTTCATCGGTCAGTACTTCTGGAGATAAATAGTGCAAACACTGGACAAGGATGATGTTTTCTATTGTGTATGTCAAGCATGCAATCCATTTACTAAGTATGCTAAATGGAGGATACTTTGAAAGGCTGTGAGTTCAGTTATCTGAACAAACCACTAACCGTAAGTACGAGCAATACCAATAGTTATTACAAATCACACTAATACGAAACACGCTGATAATAGTGATGCACCAAAATCATTTTTGTTTTTACAGGAATGATTTCATTTAGCCAAAATCCAAAACCAAAAATAGAAAGTTTAGAGTTAGGCACACTGCAACTGAAAAGATCAATAAAAGAAAACTAAAAAGTCTAAAAGATCTCAGTTCATCTATAAATGAAGAGCTATTCAAAATCAATTAATCAATACTGTTATTCAGCACTTCAGCTGACATGTTTATCTGTTGTAGCTCATCCACATTGTGTGTACAAAACAGACAATGACAGTCAAAGAGATTTTATTTTATTTTTATCAGCTGAACCTTTCACCTGAAGTACTCCTGAGATTTTAAGGTAATAAGTTAATAATTAAAGGACACATTTAATGGTCGCATCACATGCAAACAATTTGTCATCTTTTTTAAGTAAGTGTTTTATTATTGTTGTTTTTTTTTTAATTATCAGCTCTTCATTAAACTCAAAGCACAGTTTGGGAAACAGAATGGAATACATTTTCTTTCTCTTTGTATTTTTATATCAATCAATATAAGATGATTCTATTTAAATCAATGTGATAAACGAGTCTGATTATATTAACTACAATGTGTAATGTAATGGATTAGGTTACTCACTCACTACAGTGTTCACCATGTAATTCAGAATCAGTAACAGACTCTAATTTCTTAAGTAATCTACCCAGCACTGCTAGTCAATACCTGTGAATTAACCATGCTGTGTGTGTGCTCCTAGCTTGTATTACCTGGCATAGTAACCATGGGGGGTACCAGCCCACAGCACATCCATGCCTGTGGTGTGTCCGTTACAGAGCGGCGTGTCCAGGCACACATCAGCCAACTGTCCACGTCTCACATGCTCCTCTTTGGGAGCCACGGGGAGAAGATGATGCGGGAGGCAGGCAGGCCCAGGTTCTGAGCGTACTTTTGGATATTGGGCTCACCCCACCGCTGGGAAGCGCAGCAGCCAAAGCACACTGTTGGGCACACGCTTCAGGATCTACACAACCGAGAGCACAGTGAGTAGAGCTGCCTACAATGAGTACCTACTGTTGGTTTCAATGAATTACTTTATACGTCAATGGGGACCAATGCAATTGTTAAGTTATCAGAAATATTCTTCAAAATATCTAAATGATCATTTTTATGTTTGGATGAACTATCCCTTTAAAGAGAGAGTTTGCTCAGCCTTGTACTACTATAACGTCAGTAGTTTATGTAAATGAACTGTGTGTACTCTTTCTCTGAGTTACCTGGACCCAGACATCATTTGTTGGTCAGCAAAAGTCTAACCGCATAATGCGCCATTATGCATCATCCGGTGGACTTTTAACAGATACATGGTTTGTTAAAATTACAGATCGAACTTCTACATTTTGTATCAAATCAAAATCAAAAGTGTATTATGGGTGTAAAATACTTTTTTTTCATGTGGCGCTGATTTCACTGATTTCAAAAAAAAATTCTGTTGCATAGCTAAGTTGTTCTTTGTTTTTTTGTAAGCCCATCTTGGTGAATGAAGTAATGAATTCTCCTTTTAAATCTTACATTGGCCCACATCTTAAGGGTGGGAGGGTCAATCTTATAGAGCTCGTTGAAGTTGCAATAGACAATAGAGTCTTCAGGGAGGCCATACTGCGAGCGGGTGGTCACCACGATTGTTCTGGGAACTTCTTCTCCTGTTGCTGCCTTGTTGTTAATCTAAACGGAAAGATTAAAGAACAGATGAATTTTATAGTTGAGGTACTGAAAAGACAGCATGTGCCTTAAAACTGTCGCCCGTCCCTAGAAGCCTTTCAACTTCTCTGCCACCAGGTTTGTGCCACCTACAGCAGTGTGAAGGCCCAAGTGTAGGCAAAAAATGGCTATTACACATCCTGTCTCAAAGCGTGCTATTCTCAGCCAGTTTATGTGTGCCATACCTGCAAGGCTACAGTCCCAGATACTATAACCTCCTCCACTGTAAAAATCTGAAAAACAACAACATGTGGTAATACTCTGACTCTGCCTACTATGAAATCGTCATTTTGACCGATCTTCGAGATGATCAAAGGAGGAAACTGATCTGAGGTCATTAGAATCATTTCACACCACCAAAACAAAAATTAAGTCTCTCATCTGCAAATACAAATGGCACAAGAGCAAATACAGCCACGTTCCACCTTCACACCGCTAAATCTCCATAAACAATTACATGCTGTCAATGTGGCCATGACAGAGGTGTCACGGACAACAGAAGACAATATTCAGAATCTGATCACTGATCAGAAATTGATTTTGTGAGCGTGATTCACATGAACACTTTAACCTAATATTTCCAGTTACCTGAAACAATTAAGACAGCTTGCATAATGTCAGAATTTTGTCTCGTAAACCAATTATTCAACATTTATACATGCACTTGTCTAAAAAAAAAATTAAAAGAAATTGAAAACGGTGTGCATGTAAATGTGGTCAACTACCCAGCGATCTGTCATGCTATGAATGATGGACAGGACTAAATCCCACTGAGAACCCAAATTTCAAAGCCAAAAAGTTAGAGAAATTGCAGTGAAGTCAGATCAACACTGAGGGCCTACAATGGGCCGTACCTGAGTGGTGGCCAGGCCGTTGCTGACCGTAAAGCCGTTGATGGTGACCTGGATCTGGCCCTGGTTGATCATGTTAATGATGGCCTCTCAGCGGCCGTGTTCATAGGGATGATGGGCATCTCAGCTGACTCTTGACCATCACATTCCATCTGAAAGTAGGGGAATAATGAGAAAGAAACATTAGCATTTCTCTTTAACAGGGTAATGGAAATTAATAAAGCAGTGATTTCTTCACTAACCTTCACAATTTTGATATCTGGCAGGCTTTCCAGGAAGGCTTTCAGATCAATGCCGTTCAGTACAATGCGGTTGTCGAAAATATGGCCATTTGACTTAAAGTCTATCACGCTGCTTTTTTTTTCTGTTGCGTAAAAGAAAACCATGAGCCTCATTCTCTGTTATAGATTTTTTTAAAAATGTGATTAGAGACTCAAAAACTAACCTTGAGGTGAGGGAACATATTGGCATGATCTCCAATGAAGAAAAGTGTTGGGCATGTAGGCCAGTTTCTCAGAGTACTGCTCTGCAACCTCAAAAAGGAGACGTCTCCTTATCAGTGATAATGTAGTCCATGAACGGAGCTCCACTGGTCCCTGGGTATCCAAGCCACATGGCCTAGAGTAGATCCGAAAAAATAACTAATTATTCAACTAGAACTTAATATATTATCTGAAGTATATGCTACCATTTAAAAGTTCAGGCCCAAGCCCAGCTGCAAGACGGCCCTTATTTATAATTGTAAGAGAATCATCATTAAGAGTTTTCTAAGTTCCTAAATATGGCCAGGTCTCTCCTTTAACGCAAGTTATCACCCACTGGGTAAAAATAGCCAAAATAAAACTAGATAACATGAAATAAAACTCAAAATTCCAACCTGAATGGGTGCAGGGCGCAAGGCGAACAGCTCATTGCGTGCTCCTTTAGTATAGCCATTCATGTTGACCAGGATGTGGACTCCATCTTGCTGGATCCTGTCTGCTGCCTTTCCATTGCAGGCGATCTATGAACACAGAACACGATGACACCAAGACTGACACCTCAGAATGGAGGAGGAAGATGATATACCTACTGTGACATGTACATGTGTACTCACCTGTGAGAGGTCAATGAAGTGATGAGCCTCAGACATGACTTTAACTCTGAAGTTGGTGCTGTCATCGGGGCTGAGAGCATAGCAAAACACCTGTAAACAACATAACAGTATGAAATCACCAGCTCACCACGATCTATACATAACAACTACTGCATTACAGTCTCATCACCTCAAATCCTCAGAGTTGTGCATGCCAGGGATGGACTGCATCAGGTGGGACGTGGGATGGTTGCCAAAATCAGAGCTTATGTAAGCCACACGCAAACGGCCTCCACTGGCCTTCAAGTCCTTTGGATACTCATAGGCAGGTTTATGAAGAGCATTGATCTACAGAACAAGTGAAGTATTATGCTGATGCTTATGAACTGAATAAGTATTAGGGAACTACTTTTACTCCAAAAACAAGTTACAAATCAGAAAATGCCTGTATGAACATGTTTAATGAAATATACAGACCTTATCCAGACACAAGTTGCCATGTCTCTCTGCAATTGCTTTGCGGAAACCATGAGAGAGGGGGTTAGAGCATGCTGTGATGGGGATGCACGGATGGCAGACGGTTCTTCTCCAGTTGATCGGCCACAATGCTCACCAGCTTCTTCATGCGCTCATCGTAGTCAGTCCAATCACATACAATCTGAGGACCAGAGCACAATATGACATGACATGTCACACAAAGATGAAAACACACACATTCAAGACGTTTACGTACCTGCAGACAGTGAGCCAGGTTACAGTAAGCATCAGGCAAGTCAGGCTTGAGCTTCAGGGCAGTGCGGTAAGATGCAATTGCTTCAGGAATGTTCCCAGAATCCTTCAAGAGGAGAGAGATGTCATTTGAATTCAACGCAACACTGAAAACAACTGAAAGGAAGTGAATTCTCCAGGTCTCTAGATTCATACCTTGTGTATGGAAGCCAAGTTACTGTGAGCATCTGCAAAAGCGGGGTTGATCTGAATGGCTCGAGTGTAGCACTGCAGCGCCCCCTGAACATCCTGCATCTCCTTCAGAGTGTTGCCCATGTTAGAGTAAGCATCAGCAAATGTGGGGCTGATTCTGCTCAGTGGTTGACAACAAACAGACAGTGAGACTTTGAAAGACAACACCAACACAAAATGACATCAGACTGCAGCTACAAACATGAACACACCTGATTGCCTCCTTATAGTGCATGAGAGCTTCCTGAAGTTTGCCCTGCTGTTGCAGGACACTGGCAAGGTTTGAATGGGCAGCAGCAAATTCAGGGAACACCTTTTCAACAAATAAAAACAAAATGTAAGACAAGATTCTAAATCTCTCACTTTAAAGTTTTTTTTAAAACATGTATAATAATATGGATTTTCAGCGGATGTCACTGGTCCCCTCACCTCCAGTGCTTTCCTGTAGAGCTGCACAGCAATCCTCGATGTTGCCCTGCTCGCGCTTGATGTTGGCCAGATTGTTAAGGGAGTCAGCATGAGTTGGGCACAGACGCAGTGCAGTGTTGTAACACTCCTCAGCTTCAGAAACCTAAAAGTAAATGCAAGTTAGCAGCCAATAAAGCTCTTGATTCTAAAGGTCCAGTGACTTTTAGCAGGAAAATCCAGCCATTTCAATAGGAATTCTTGATGTTGGGAATTTCTTGCAACGAAAAACTTCCCAACAGTATGAAGTTGGAAAAAAAAAATTATTTGTCTGCAAAATTTAATTAATGTAAACACACCTTAGGGTAATGACTGTGTACTGTGCATTAAGAAATCTGGTTAAAAATTCAATAAGATGAAGACATGAGTCTAGACAGCAGGGATGCATGACAGAGGCATAATCCAAGAATATAAACGTAGGTTCTTACACTGGCCCTTCTCCTTCAGAGCATTAGCGAGATTGCAGTATGCATCAGGAAAGTGTGGCTGCAGCTCATGGCACGACGGTAGGTGTCAATGGCAAGGTCAATCAAACCCTGCTCGTAGTACACGCACGCCAGGTTTCCATGGACAACAGCATGGTTAGGGCTCAGGCTGAGGGCACGCAGATAACCAGCAACAGCTCTGTAAGGGGAAAATGACATGCATCAGACTGGGTGAAAAAAGGCCGCGAGGCTAAACGTGACGGCAGAAGACGTAACCACTTACCTGTCAAAGATACGAGCCTCTTTCAGAACATTGCCCAAAGTAATGTAAGCGTCCAAAAAGTTTGGGTCCAGTGTCACTGCCTGTAAATCCATTGAACAGACCATGTGAACATTATATTCATTCATCATCACTGTGGGAGTGGGATCGTCATCTACAACCAACCTTCTCAAAATGATGTATGGCCAGCCAGATCTCCCCCTGAGCATTGAACACGCAGCCCAGGTTACTCCAGGCCACGGCAAAGTTTGGCTGAGTTTCAATTGCCTTCAGGTAACAAGCCTTCAAAAGGTTTAACAGTAAAAAAAAAAAAAAAAAAAAAAACAGGAGGAAGAGGAGGTAGATAGAAGAGAGTAGATAGAGAAAGAGTTGTAAAAATAAAGAAAAAAAAGATCAAATAAAAAGAAAGAAAGAACAAAAAACAGACAGAAAATCAGTTAGAATCTATTCTCACAAAAAGCAAAAAGTGAGCCTACAGCATGGGCTCGCGTGCGCGAAATTCTGCTGCGCTAAGCTGCACACTTTTCCTACGCTGCGCAAATCCAACCAACACCTATACTCCGACTTACATTCTTCAGTTATGCAGTTTCTAAACAACTTTTAAATGAACTAAAATATTACACTTAAGACTAAAAACAAAAACATGTGGAGTGCAGAGAAGTCAGCTTTAGATCATCAACGTTACATAATATCAGTAAATTTCACAACCTTAAATGCAAGTGCGGCGTGCAGGTGGAGGTCCCTGTAATGCGAGCGCAAAAAGCCACGCACGCAACCCACACTGTGGTCGCCGCTTGCGCCGTTTTCGCTAGCGCCCCCTATTCGCCTGCGCCATCGCCATCTCAGGGGGCAGACCGCAGACCTGGAGCGATTTGACTCTCCCCACCAGACTGGCACACACAAAACTATGAAACACTCTACCCTTTGGGGCCCTTCAAACTGGACTGAGTTCCCACGGCCAATTCTATTTCATATCTTAAGGGGTTAATTGTTGGAGAGTTAGCACTACGTAAATGGTCGTTGCCATTGGTGTCATGTTTAAGGCTGCACAGCCACTGGGTGCCACGCTAGCAGGGAGCACGTGCAGGTCTGCAACCTGCCAGCCAGAGGTCGAGGGGAGAGGGGAATGCGTTCAAGCGCGCGTCTTTTGGTCGCGGTTTTGACGCTGCGCAGCCCTTGCGTCGCTGTAGACTCACAGCGCATCATCTGCTCAGCAGAACGCTGCAACTCCAAATAAAGGAGAAAAAACAAATCATAATCCAAATGAACAGGAAAAAAAATAATCAACAAGTAAGAGAGTTAGAGGGTTCTTACAGTGCTTTCGTTTGCTAACAACATCCAATCCATTTCTCTTTTTAATTTACTTTGGGCACTACACTTTTTCTTTTGCTTTCATTAAATGTAGTTTTTTTCTTTGCTTTTTTTGTTCTTCAAAGGAAGCCACAAGACAGAAGAACTCAGGCATTGGAGTAAGGTGTTTTTCTTTCTGTTTTGTTACAAACCCGTTACCATATTTTTGGACTTTGTCTGGGGGGGCGGCCGCAGCTGGAAGAGGAGAAGACTGATGCTGCCCTAGTGTTCCTGTCCACCGGACCGCACCTACGCAGGAATAGTGTCACCCACCTGAAACCTTCTAAATAACAATATCAGTCGTGGAAAAACCAAAAGAGACAAAATAAGAAAACCAAGAGCGTTAGTAAAAGTTTGCAATCAAGACATTTCATATGGATATCAAAACTTGTATTGACAAAGCAAAACAAGTAAAAAAAAAAAAAAAGGGAAAATAAATACAAAATGACCTAACATCAGTTTAAACCCATGCAATGAAAGGACTGTACACTTTCAGAAACAGGAGTATGTTCGCGAGGGCTCGAGAGTGAAGAAAGGCTTTGAGATGAGATTAACACATAAGTTCAAACTTTCAATACCGTGTCACATTTTCAAATAGAGATAAGGAGGGAGGCCAACTGGCTTGATCTTACCCAAATGAAACTGATCACATTTGGGCTCTGGGAATATTATTGATAATCATAACATACAAGGGGGAAGAAATGTAATCGATGATTCTTTTGGTCTTTGTTTACATGGTTTTATACCTGGTTTGCTTTATCCTGTCCTGCCATCTTGATTCCTGGCCAATGGATATGGAAAAAAGCCTGGGGTTTAAGGACTTCATAATCATCTAGAAGCCTCCACAGCTCTGAAATAAAGAGGTCATCGCTTGTGTCGCGCGAGTATAAATATCTCTTTCTATCATGGTATCTGACGCGTGCAGTGGAGTGCAAAAAGCGATCTGTCTGCCTGGCACAGCCCAGGGCTGACACACAGTGTTGGAAAAAACGTAAACCCTCCCGAACCCTTGTAAGCCGTAAAGACAGGGGATGTGTGAAGCTGAACTGGGGGAAAAAACGAAACGCCAAGGCCAGAATGATACAGGCTCTACTCGAATGCACTATGGAGCCCTTACAAAGCATCTGTTGGCTTGACTGAGGGGTCAGGCAGACAGTTCGACGCGCGCACAATCCACAGGCCCTGTGCGAGCGCGCGGGGGTTAGGAGCGACAGAGCTGGTGGGGGGCCGCCGGCCCCTCGTACTCTTCCCCACCCCGCCCCCCTGAGGCACCAAATAAGAGGGCTTCTAACCAACAGGGAGAGAACTCTCTCTACACATCACGACAAACTCCCAAGGACCCACCGATAACACAAACAGCCACATTGTCTCAAAGGTGGCATTTATTTGGGCATTGTAATGCTGGGGAAGTAAATCCAAACTCACAGCCAAAGGGCCATGACTTTTTAAACTTTTAAAGGGAATCATTTGCCTTGAATAATGCAAATGACCAGAAGCGCATGGTTAGGGTTAGAAGCCATCTTATTTTTGCATAGCAAAGGACCACTATCTTCATCAGTCCATTTATTTCTCCAAGACCGAGCCAGCGAAATCCCTCCAAGAGACTACAGGGAAGAAAGGCATGCCAAACTGCAGCATGTGAATAAAGACCCCCGTTTGGTGAGAGACAGAAGAGCCCAGCCTTTCTTCCTTTGTATGCGGGCAAGTGGGGACTGGCTGGGCCAGGATGAAGCAGTGTTTCAGAAAGAAGCACTGGAGTGAGAGAGGGCAAAAAAAAAAAAAAAAAAAAAAAAAAAAAAAGGTACTTTCAGAAAGGGGAGTGTCTGTAATCTAGTCATCCAAATTAACAAAATAAAACAAAAAAGCAAGTGAGAGGGTAAAGGGGGGTCTTAACCTTGTTGAATTAAACAAAAAAAAAAAAAAAAAAAAAAAAAAAAAAAGAATTTGCTTTTGACTAGGTTTGTGAGATGCAGGTGACCCGGTGGCTCTGGGGACACTCTGCTCTTGTCGAATGCTGAGGCTAGACCCGTAGGACGGTAAAGAGTGCTGACGTGGGGAAATAAAATAAGCAGCACACTCCTGAGTGTACTGACAAAAACTTACTAAATACAAAACAAGCCTAACACTCACTCCCAAAGGCAAGAATGGCTAGGTGTCTGACGGGGGATTATGGTCTACAGCTATGGTTTTTAAATGAAAAACAAAAACATTACATAAAACGTTGCAAAGGCCGACATGTTTAAACATACCTTTGCCTCTTCAGGCGCCCAAGCGCCTTAAGCAGGTCCCCAAGTCACTGCGAACACAATACAGATCCTGAAACAGAAGAAAGAAAATATTATCAAATAACAACTAGTACATACAAAATACACAAGGGCTGGTTGAAATATAGAATATTTACAATACACTTAATATTTTGTTGTGAATACTAGACTTGGGGAAGTCGTGGCCTAATGGTTTGGATGGGTTAAATGCAGAGCACGAATTCCGAGTATGGGTCACCATACTTGGCTGTATGTCACTTCACTTCAGTTGTGAACACTGTGACGATTTTAGTGCTCCCTTTATCCAGCCACTAAGGTTATTAAAATAACTGATTCGAAACCCTGCAAAGATCCTGAATATCATTTTAATTGTTAAAAGATGTTTTATTAGTATCAATATCATTCTTCCATTATCTAATATATGTAAGATAAATTTTAGGGGTCAAAGTCATTGTTCAGGCTTCTTACAAGCATTTGAAATTATGTTTAAAATGATTTTTACACTATAAAATAGTGTGATATTGCATAGTAGTGTTGTCAAAAGTACTGATGTCGGTACTGAAATTTTCTAAATGTGATGATGCCAGCATTAGAGCGCTGTTGTGTGGATTCTTACAGCTCTGTATTGGTCACTGCGCTCAATGGATATGTCTGTGATTGGCTACAAAGATCCATCTACGAGCAGATATATTAGGGATCCGCTGATAAGACGTGGTTTTTCAAAGGCTCCTGTAGTGTGTTTCTGTGTAAGCGCTCAGTGAAGAGATTGAAACGATGATCATTGTAGCCAATCACAGAAATAGTCTGCAGCATCACCAGAACACAATGGCCAATCAGAGGTGCTTGAGAATCTACACAACTTCGCTCAAAATGCTAGCAGGAGATGCTGGTATCGTCACATTTTTAAAATTTCAGTAGTACCGGCCATCGATACTTTTAACAACAGGATTAAATATCATCAAAAGTTCTGAAAATAGAGAGATCTTTTCTAGCTCTATGACACAGCATGAAACCACTGTGGTTCTCTGAAAGTTTCTGAGGCTTAACTCACAGGATTGTACTGGAGAGCAGACACATATGCTTGAACGGCTCCCTCCATGTCCCCTGCTGCCACCAACGCTGCTGCCAGGTTGATGTATCCATCGATGAAGTCCGGTTTGAGACGGAGCGCATGACGGTAGTGCTCGATGGCCCTCCTGAAGTTGACCCCCGCTCCTTGTAAACCGTTGCCCAGGTTAGAGTAGGCCTCAGCCAGCAGGGGGTTCTGCTTGATGGCCAGAGTGCTAAAGTGGGCAGACCTGCAGAATTTAAGAGATTGAAAATTAGTACAATTAATAGAATGAGACTGACATATCACGCTACCACCATGTGTGCAACAAACACTAGGGCTGTGCAAAAAAATCAAACATGCGCACAGCCTTTTCAATGCGCATCTCATTCAGTAAAGACGCTCCTGTGATTAGTAGTATATCTCTAACACGTGGCGTTCAGATCAGGGTTGCCAGGTTGTTCACAACAAAATTCCCTGCCCTGTTTTCCCTTCTCAAACACTAGTCCAAAACATACTAGCATCCCGGGGCGTAAAAATATAGTCATTTTGGCAGGGGTTGCCTTGGTAAAATTCGCATTTTAGTCATTTTAATAGATTTTTGTGTAGATTGTCAGGTGAATCACGGCTCTGTGTAGTAAATGCCAACCAGTGTTGCCAAGTCTGTGGTTTGTTTTTTCATGTTCGCGGGTTGAAGCGACCCCAATACCAATAACGTGATATTTAGCTCCTAAAATGAGAAATATTACCAAGTGCAACCCTGCCAAAAAACGTGGTATTTTTATCGCCCCGAAACGAAACGCGATTTGGACTAGTTTTGAGGAGCAATTGGGCATGTTTTGTTTTGAAAACCTGACAATCCTGATCTGAACGCACGTGCTGGGAGATATACTACTAATCACAGGAGCGCCTTTACTGTGGAGATGTGCATGAAAAATCGCATTCGATTTTTTGCACAGCCCTAGAACAAACACACTCCCTATACTGTTCCCTTAAAGAAATGTTCCAGGTTATTTGCAATGCAAGTTTGTATAGTGCATATGGACAAGCTGTTAATTAAAACAATTGTTCATTAGTGTCTATTCTTGTCATGGTTTACGAAATGCCATGTTCCCCACCGTTTTACTGAATTTTTCATAATAATGAGATTTTACTTCCTAGATTCATTCCGTTCATAAAATTTTGTTAAATTAAAGATTGTTCATTGTATCATCAAAGATTACAAAACGCTTTTCTTTCTGGAGTAACTGTATGGTGCAATTCACAGTAACCCTAAGAACATGATTACAAAAGTATGGATTATCAAAAGGTCACCACCTTCATCATCAACATAAAAAAAGAATACCATGACACAGACATGCCCATCTCACCGGTCAAGCCATGCTGCCACTGGAAGTGGATAGAGGACAGAAGCAGCAGTACACCAGTATTGTCCGGCCCTGCCGTCCGACAGCGGCATACAGTGACGTTCAGCCGCCTCAAAATCTCCGGACTGATATTCACGGTGACGCCAGCTCTGCCAACCCTTGGAAGGAAAGCATACGTTTGGTTGGTTCTGGAGCACCAACCCACAACCCAAAGGAGGGGAAAAACAACATGTTTTAGAAGAAATGGAAATGAGGAAAAGGAATAAAAAAAAAATAAAAAAACGGTGGTGTGCTGTTTTTCGAAAATTTAAAACTCTAGACGTGGAACCATTTTATGCTGTTTAATTATTTTATATATATATATATATAGATATATATATATATATAGTATTATATAATATAATATATATATATATTATAGAGGTATATATAGTACTATATGGTCAAAGACTTAAGATTATCCACATCAAAAGAAATGTACAAAAATGATTTTGTGTCCATAGAAAGCACATTAAATGTAGGTGTAAAAAATGTATACCTCAAATAAGTTTTTGGAGAATAAAAATTCAAATAATTAGGTATGAGACATTAGTTTACTTGTGTCATTCCGAGTGTAAAACAATATTGATGCAAAAATTTAAACAAAAAACGCATGCTTATGTCTGATGTGTACATTATTGTAAATATCTAAAAGAAGAATGGAGCATACTAAATTGTATTGTGTTTTAAATTGTTAAAAAAATCGTACTGACAAAATGGGCAAAACCATAGGAGTAGTGGTCAAATGTAAAATATGGAAAAGTTAACATACACCCTCATTAGTAAGTTTCGGGGGTGAGAAGTAATTTAGTCTAATTGCATATATGTATGCATAAATTGAATTTCTGTTGCTAAATATAGCCTGGACACACAAAAATTGTATACACTGAATGACTTTTACTGGGCTGATCTTCTGTAAATCAGGGACAAAATGTAATGAAGTATTCTTATTTTTTTGCTCAGAATAAAACAAAAACCACAAATTGCCAATTAAATGAAAGCCGAAAACTTTTGCATTTTGTGGGGGGAAAAAAAACTACAAAACAGTTTAACAACAGTATTACACTTTTTTATGCGTAAACACTTTTTCGTTCTTTGACCCCGATTAAATATATATATAAAACAAATGTCACTTTTGAAAAGAAAATAAACAAACCCAGCACATATGGTTCATGTAATGATGACAGCCCTTGTGAGTACTGCCATACAAAAGAATTATCTAAAAAAGAAACTCCGCATCTATTGATACGACCAATGGACCTGAAAGTAATACATTTGAGGTTTGTTGTAAAAAATCATAAACTGAATGTGGACAAGATATGAACCTCAAATTCAGATGTAAAGGAAAGAATCGGGATTGCGGAAATGACAAAACAGAGCATGATGTTTTGATATGAATTGAGTATGGAACGGTGCTAAGGGAGCAAATTTCAACATATACATGATGCGTTTCCAGGTGTGTAGACAAATTCAGAATTTAACGAAGTTGGCTCTCTTTCAGATATATTTAGCTCCACTTTAATGTACAAAAGGTTGCCGCGCGGGAAGCAAGAGCACGAGAGCAGAAGAGGCAGGACAATCTGCGCACTGTTAGCACAAACACCTCACTCACCATCCGAATAACGTCAGGTGGATGCTATAACCCATCCTAGTCTTGAATAAATGAAGAAACGAGAGGTAACACATACGATCTTTTTGGTAAATTTCAACTAGTGATCCGCTTGTCCCCCCCCCCCCCCCACCCCAGCTAGGTTATATTATTAGCTAACGTACATGTTAATAACACAATGCCTAGAAATGCATTTAATCCAACCACTTGACGAGGTTTTACTCACGACACGCATCGCGTAGTAGGTCGCAAAGAAACTAAAACATTAAATCAATAAAAGCGGGAGGCTGTCGGTTTGTTTATGTCGAGGAGAACGGTCGTTACGTTACCTGTGCTATACAGCACAGTTCCCCACCGAGCTCGGTGCCATCTCTCCTCCACTCTTCACTGAAATCACGCGCGACGCGGACCAGGTCGGCGATTTACCGAGTGTAAAATATACAAACGGTTCCCTACTTACTTACTTTACACTTTTAAAACGGTCGGCTTTACTGCAAGAAAACGCTGAAATCTTCGGAAACCAGCCTGCGGTCTACTGCTGTAGAGCTAACACGCTAACGCTACAAATTCGCAGAATCTGACGAGCAAACAAAACGCCTTGAATTAAGTTTTTCCTCGGCGTTACTAGCTCAGAGAATATATACCTTAAAATATTTAACCTTAAATCGAGATGGGTAGCAAAACAAGCGAATTTACATTCAGTACTCTGACCACTGCAGTATTTTTAGCTAACAATAGCTTTCCAGTCGCTACCGAAATGGCGAATGTGACCGGAACTCCTTGTTTTTTCTTTTTTAAGAAGAGGAGGGGCTGGAATATATAGATAAAAAAAGTAGGTCCACAGAAAAAAAAAGCAAACGATTCTTAAATAATTATTTTTGAAAGCAAATTTAGACAATTGTGCTGTAGTGTGTATATATCAGAAAAATGTGAAAAGCTTAATAGTCTATATCTGTTTTTTGTGTACTCTGAGAAGTCCAGTTGGCTTTTTTGTGCTGTATCATTACGCTGAGCGCCACTAGATTTTAACACGGCAGAGATCGGATCGGTGTGGAAGCGCACAGCACGCTGTTTAGGCGGGAAC
>NC_056585.1:1754392-1802812 GCF_018340385.1 Cyprinus carpio
TAAAAGCCCTCACTCACCTACCTACCAAATATTTATTTTCAACCTTTTTAAATTATTTCCTTAATTTTATTGACCAAAATGCCTTCCGATTACTGCTATCGCCCCACGCTTTGAACCAGAGTATGTGCTCCAAAGATAGTTTGTGCCGCAAGGGGGACTTTTGCGGCGCAGCTCCACCTATTTTGTTTTTTCCCCTTGCAGTCTCAGGATGTGCGCTCGAACGTAGCACACACTTTAACTTTTGTCACTAATCACATTTCAATACTGATACTCCGCATGCAGACTGTTGTCGTTTTATGTGCAGTATCTGACACCATTCAAACTCTCTACATTGTGGCGGTTTGGCGCATAGGGTTAACTAGCCTCTGACAACAAAGGCAGGATTGCACTTAGTGTAAATAGACACTGATTCTTTTAAACATTATATTAAATGTTTGCAAACACGGCTGACATGTGTTGGTTTTGTAAATAAAGGACTAACAAAATTTAATCCACATCACACACGTCTCAACATTACGATATAAAACAGGTTTTCAAAGCCTATATAAGTCCTCTCTGTATAGCCTACCACTTTTACACATGCTCCAGCTACATTTTTTTTATTTTCCATACTTTTGAATTACTTCTGTATAAAACAGTTAAAATCAACCAAAGACGCAGGACTTTTATTATACAACTCTTAGACAAAACTGCGGATGACAACAGTTTCCAAGCCTGGATTGGTTAAATAAAAACGTATAAGGTGGAGCTCAACAAAGGTGTATTTTGCATGCACATTGTAGATATATATAAACGTATTTTGACTAGTCAAATTGTTCATTCCAGATATCTACAGTTGCACATTTACGCCTAGTCACAAAGCTAAAATGCAGATATCTCTAATATAGTTCCTCTTTGTTCTTCCTAGTCAAAAATCTGATTTTGGATATCCATAATTAAATTGCAGATATCTTTAAATGGGTTTTGAATAGTCATAATTCCAATTCAAGATATCTTTAAATATGATTTGCCTAGTCAAAAGAAGGTGCCAATTCAAGATATCTACAAACTGGTAATTTGACTAGTCATAAATGAATTGCAGATATCTACAAATGTATTTTTGGATATCTTTACAATTTTTGAATAAAGATATCTTTAAATTGTTTTTGACTAGTCAAAATCATATTTAAAGATATCTTGAATTGGGATTACGACTAGTCAAAAACTCATTTGAAGATATCTCTAATTGAATTGTCACTAGTCAAATTTGTAGTTTGAGATATCTTTAATTAGAGTTTTGACTAGGCAAATCATGTTTAAAGATATCTTGAATTGGAATTACGACTAGTCAAAACTAAATTTGAAGATATCTGCAAATATTTTTCAATGGAAGTCAATGGAAGATTATGACTAGTCGTAATTAATTTAGCATTGTATTATATCTGGAATGTGTATTGTGACTAGTCAAAATGACATTGTAGATATCTTCAATGCATATTACGGCTAGTCATAATCACATTGTAGATATCTTAATTCCAATTACGACGAGTCATAATTGCAATATAGATATCTGGAATTACAAAATTGACTATCCGAAATTATATTTATGGATAGTCAAAAACAAGTTTTAAATGTTAAAACGGCTTGCGATACGCGGCGTCTGTTTATTCTGGAAGCCTCCTGAAGCGTCCGAGAGATGGTCTGAGATCATGTGGAGGCGCGGGGCGTGGCCTTGTCACATGACTCTGACTCACGCGCCTCATATGATTCCTTTTGTTTACAAGCGAATAACACTGATCCTGAGCTCATATTCGCCCACACCAAACAGTTCACCACTTTTAACGGTGCCATAAATATCCAGACCCTATCTTTCAGAGACTCTTCTTTTATCACTTTAAATTAAAAGGTTTACAGGATTAGTTTTTTGAATTGACAAAACCAAACCAGTCCAAATCCGGCTTTGTTTGGAGCCTACCACTGATCATCATTGAAAAAATATGAAGCTTTAAGCACATTTACACAACAAGATGAAACGATCTATTTTATAAAAAAAGGACTAATTAAAGAAAAACTTGCCATATAAGTGCAAGTAAAAGTTTTTTGTAGTTAGTTTATATAGTTTACAATACAGTGTAATGTAACGAAGTATTATTTTGTGGGAGAATCATTACTTTACTTGAGTTTTAATATTTCTGTCAACTATCTCTTTTACTCCACTATATTTCCTAAATAAAATGTATACTTTTACTCCGGTACATTTCCCAGAAGCAATATTCGTTACTTACTACAAAATGAAGACGGGATTCGGACAGACTACAATTACATCAGAAAGCAGGTTTGACCACTGATCTATATATAGACGGTTTCAACAGCAACAACGCAAACAAACGTTTTTTCTTCTGTTGATTAATTGGCGGGTCTTCGCATACCAGCTTTTAGGGGCACACCGCCACCTCCTGTGCTGGAGTGTGAAGTGATTTCAGTCTAGGTATATATTATGATAACTATATTGTAAAGTCCACTATACTTAAAGGAGCTGTAGTAAGAAATCTATTTCAATTAATCATAAAATGGCCCTGATGTGTCACTAGACATTAAGAAATCATGTTCATTTCAAATACTTATATCACTGACAACAGTAGTCCGGCCAGGATATTGTCATTTAAAAAGTGGACTTGCAGCCCTCAACTGATGTTGATGTTGTCATTTTGTGTTTTGGCCTGACTGCGCGCCTCCCTCCACCTATCTACCAATCACGAAGTCAGTAGTGTTTCGGGATCCGTGTTGCCAGCTTTGCTGTAACCTACCCTAACTCCAGTCGGATAAAAAATGTCTAATGTTACTAAATCAAAAATAACTCATTACAATTCAAAAACTAGTTATGACAAAGTCCGAAATAAAACCAGAATTTGTATTGGAGATGCTTTTGAAAGATGGAGACGGCTGAAAACGGTGAAGAATTTGAACACAGATGCCAACGTTGCTAATTTTCTCCTGGACAGGTAAGATTCATCTATGCTTGGCTAACTTGTACTTGATGTCAATGGACATTTCATATATTCATGACAGTCGAACAAAGTTATGCATGTTTGTGCAAAGTAACATAACGTTAGCTGACATGGACGTACTGTGTACGTCTGTTCGTCACTTGCCATTGGAAGCTCATTGAAGCAGCCACGTTTCTGCTGAATCCTGCAGCTCATCTGGCAACCTCGAGTCAGGGGGTAGGGGAGGAGGGGATACACCGCTCTACAGTATTTTTATAGTGATTGCAGTACCAGTTTAGGCCACAATCCTACATACGGCTCCTTTAATGAATTTTAAAATCGTCTTTATTATTTTACCAGATCCGTGTTTTGTGTTTATAATGTTGCAGATTAATAATTCAGTGTATCTTAAGTGCTGTAATTCTCTTTGTAGTTCATTCCGTTCCTGTTCATACCTAGGACCAGGGTTTTCCAACCCTGCTCTTGGAGAGCTACCGTCCTGCAGATTTCAGCTCCAACCCCAATCAAACACACCTGAAGCAGCTAATCAAGGTGTTGAAGGCTACTTGATAATTACAGACAGGTGTGTTGGAGCAGGGTTGGAACTGAAGTCTGCAGGATGGTAGCTTTCCAGGTGCAGGGTTGGAGATCCCTGCCTAGGACAGGGTAACAACACATGATCAACTGTTTATAAACAAACGATACTGCGCATGCGCGCTTTTGTCCTAACTTAACTTCCGGTATACTTCCAAATAGAAGCAATGTCCTTCTAGAGTAAATATTTTTTGATAACAAGCTAAATATGTTTACTGCGTAAATCAGATGGACTTACTGAAAATGCAAACCTGATTCTCTGCCAGCAGGTAACAGCTCTACACAAAGCAGCACTGAGATACAAACACTGCTTTATCAGGCATTACAGGCAGAATGAAATGAAAATGACATTGAAAATTTTCTAAAGACAGTCTTTCTCTAGAAATACAGTGATATAAAAACACCCACGCCTCGTTTTGATTTGTAAACGTGCAGTACGTTGTCATGTTTATTCAATGAAGCCTTTTGGAAAATGAGCCAGTTTTAATATCTTGGCGGGTCGCCACAAATAAATGTGAGCCCAACTTCATTACCATAGACTGTATAAAAACATGGACGTGGTGTCCGTGACGTCACCCATAGACTCCTGAAGAGCGGTTTTGAAGCTCAAAGTGTGCAGAGCGGGCCATTGCCATCTTGGCAGCCGTGCGACTCTCCCGTATAATCGAAAATGAGCAAAAAGGCGGGAGCTGGTTGCTGAAGCCACGCCCACCTAGCTCGACGGCATTCTCAACAGCGGAAATCCACCTGTGACTCAAGTGGCCACACCCTTAATTATGCAGAACTTTAAGGCTTAATATAATTTAAACGGATGAGTTATAAAAAATTCACCCCCCTCACAGTTGTCATGAAGGGTAAAAATAGCTATATAGACAAAAATCATTTTTTGAACCAGGCTGTAAACATATTTTTTTCCACTGTAAAGTTGGGCATTTTAACATGGGGAGTCTATGGGATTTACTCCCTTTTGCAGCCAGCCTCAAGTGGCCAGTCGATGAATTGCAGTTTTAGTCACTTCCTTGTTGGCTTCATGAGAGAGAGCGGGAGGTTGCCGCTCGTTCATTACTCTTCACTTTAACTTTAACTGCCTTTGTAGTTGGTGCCACTAGCCGGACCGATAAATAAACACAGACCGGAAGTTAACTTCGGGCCAGGCGCGTGCACCCAGTGAGATATATACTCTGCCTGGATTACTCCTCACACTTTAAACCAGTGGTTCCCAATCCTGGAGAACCCCCAACACTGCACATTTTTTGTTGTCTCTTTTAATGACACATACATTTGAGGTCTTGGAGTCTTCACTAATGAGCTGATGAGTTGAATCAGGTGTCTTTGAATAGGGAGACATCTAAAATGTGCAGTGTTAGGGGTTATCCAGGACCAGGATTGGGAACCATTGCTTTAAACCATAGATATATATCAGGGGTGGCGAACTCCAGTCCTGGAGAGCCACAGCCCTGCAGAGTTCAGCTCCAACTCTAATTAAAACTCACCTGCTCTCAGCATTCCAGTAACCGTTCAGACCTTGATTAGCTTGTTCAGGTGTGCTTGATTAGGGTTGAAGCAAAACTCTGCAGGGCTGTGGCTCTCCAGGACTGATGTTCGCCACCCCTGATATACATACTCTAAACTGCCATTCAACAGTGAAGCTATCGGAAGTGTTCGAGCCGCCATCTTACTATTGATATTTTTCAGTCACGTGACCGGCTCGAAGACCTGATGGCAAAACAAAACATCCATAGAACTGCAGCACAAGCCTATAAAATTTTTCCACCTGTTTACTAGCCGCAAATATTTAGATCACCCCCCAAAAGAATAAAACTAAGGTGTGTTAACAAAATGCAGATTTTGGACATTTGCACTCCATATTAAGCACCCGTGGCAATATTTCAATCATTAAACAGTGCGACAAACATTGTAAAAACACTTAAAATGCCTTAATATATTCAAAACAGTAACACTAAAAGATCAAATTCAGTAATCACTATATTAATGATGCATAGTTTACATAGGCAAGCAGATGAGGTCAGAATATGAATGCAATCCACTTAATGGTTCAGTGTTTTTCATATAATGGTTTTCTATGGGAAACCATTTAATGTGAAACTTTGCACATTGTTTATATTCTGGGGTTCATATGCTTGCCTGTACAAAATATACATAATCAATAAGGTGTTTACTGAATTTCACCTTTTTATATCTGCGTTTTACTACATAACTACTTAATGCAAACTGCTTAAAAATAACTGGCGGTCAGTGGAGCAAAGCATCGTTCCCTCTAGAGAATGGTCTCTCCACATGGCGTTTACACCTTAGGGACTCCCTTACTTCCTAATCAACCTGAAATATTATTGCACAATGCCAGTTAAGTTGCAACTCTCACTGGCCAATGCCAGACAAGACGGTGAATATAATGTGCTGTATTGGCAGCACAAGCTCAGAATCTTCCTCTTTCATGCATCCTACTGTAGACAGCTATGGAGACATTCAGATTTCCCTCTCGGCATTACAGCATGTCCAACGTACGCTGTGTTCGGGATCCATCGAGGCCCCAGACACTCACAAGTTCTGCATCTTGTGCCTGGGTCTCGCCCATGTGGAGGCAGCACTCACCAGGTCAGGCTGTCCGCACTGTGAGGAATTCTCAGTGCGGGTGCTTAGGGCCCGGAGGAACATCGCCCTCTGTGATTTCTCTTGGCAACGTCCACCGCTGCCAGCTAGCCGCTGGTGGGACGACAGTCACACGTGGGCGACTGCGCAGAAAGGCACAATTCACGTGCGCTCCCTGGTGTGCTTGGAAGAAGAGAGTCTTCAATCCGCCTCTGGCGCTTCGGAGATTATCTCGTTTGATGCGGCTGGGGACGACAACAACAAAATAACACTACGTTGATTTGGAGAGACACAGAGGAGAAGAATTGTTGAATAAAGTCGTTATTTTTGTTTTCTTCGTATACAAAAAGAATTCTCGTCACTTCATAACGTTACAGTTGAATCACTGATGGCAGATGGTCAATTCTGATGATGCTTTTCATACTTTCCTGGACCTTGACACTGTTTTTTATTTGGCAGTCTATGGGACAGTCTCAAGCCTCCCGATTTTCATCCAAAATATCTTAAATTGTGTTTGGAAGACGAACGAAGCTTTTACAGGTTTGGAACGACATGGGGGTAAGTGATTAATGACAAAATTTTCATTTTGCGGTGGAGTAACCCTTTAATTTCCACATACTGTACATTATTGTTTCTCCTATATGCCCCACCTTTCTGAAACGCGTGAATTTTTAGAAAGCTCATCGTTCTGAACAGCGAGGTGTGCTGTGATTGGCCAGCTATCCAGTGCATTGTGATTGGCTGAATACCTCAAGCGTGTGACGGAAATGTAACGCCCCTCACCATACTGTGATGCCATCTGATACTGTGATGTTCGGGAGGCAGACACACTCTTGCCGTTTAAATCTAGATTAAAGACCCATCTCTTTAACCTGGCTTACACATAGCACACTAATACGCTTCTAATATCCAAATCCGTTTTAAAGGATTTTTAGGCTGCATTAATTAGGTAAACCGGAACCGGGAACACTTTCCATAACACCCGATGTACTTGCTACATCATTAGAAGAATGGGATCTACGCTAATATTAGTCTGTTTCTCTCTTATTCCGAGGTCACCATAGCCACCAGATCCAGTCTGTATCCAAGTCAGAGGGTCACTGCAGTCACCCGGATCCAGTACGTATCCAGCCCAGAAGGTGGGATCAGCACCTAGAAAGGGACCTCTACAGCCCTGAAAGACAGCGGAGACCAGGACAACTAGAGCCCCAGAGACAGATCCCCTGTAAAAGACATTGTCTCAGACGACCACTGGGACAAGACCACAGGAAAATAGATGATTCTTCTGCACAATCTGACTTTTGCTGCAGCCAGGAATTGAACTGCTGGTTTTGTCTGGTCAGAGGAGAACTGGCCCCCCCCGACTGAGCCTGGTTTCTCCCAAGGTTTTTTCTCCATTCTGTCACATATGGAGTTTTGGCTCCTTGCCACTGTTGCCTCTGGCTTGCTTAGTTGGGGGAAACTTCATTTACAGCGATATCGCTGACTTGATTGCAAATGATTGCACAGATATGATTTAAACTGAACTGAGCTCCATGATGACATCACTGAATTCAGTGATGAACTGCCTTTAACTATCATTTTGCATTATTGACACACTGTTTTCCTAATTAATGTTGTTCAGTTGCTTTGACGCAATCTTTTTTGTTGAAAGCGCTATATAAATAAAGGTGACTTGACTTGACATGTTGTGGTCACTGGCAGGTGCTTGAACTTGCTGAAACCATTGCAGAACCCCGACTAATACCAACGCGGTGCCCAAATGGGTCTGGTCACGCAGCAGAAAGTGGTCACGACGGACGCGTCGACAATGGTCTGGGGAGCTCACTGAGATGGCGTACCAGCCTAGGGCTACTGGACAGAGTCGGAGAGAATGGCTACATGCTTCAGTTTCAGCACAGACCACCCCAGTTCAATGGCATGGTAATGTTGACAGTTCTGACACACAACGAGCCGGTGCTGATGCAAGAAATTTTCAATCTCCTCACGAAACGTGCGATAGAAGTGGTCCCGCCGAGAGAGAGAGCGGGTTTTACAGCCAGTACTTTGTCGTTCCAAAGAAATATGGTGGTCTCCATCCAATCTTAGACCTGAGACCCATCAACCGTGCATTATACAAATGCGCTTTTGAAATGACAAGGGTAAAGCTGATACTCATGCAGATCCGACCCGGAGATTGGTTTGTTTCGGTGGACCTGAAGGACGCATATTTTCATATCCAGATCGCCCCTCATCACAGGCGCTTTCTGATATTTGCATTCGAAGGCATAGCGTATCAGTTCATGGTGATGCTGTTCGGGCTAGCGCTGGTGCCGAGTACGTTTACAAATGTGTGGATGTGGCACTTTCCCTCTGAGAGTGAGCGGAATACACATATTGAATATTTGGACAATTGGCTGGTCTTGGCCCATTCCAAGATGTGCTCAAAAGCCACAAACACGCTCTGTTACTTCACCTGGAGAGGTTAGGTCTCTGTGTGTGAACAAACAAAAAAAGCGTTTTTTACGCCCCAGCCAGTCAATCATGTATCTGGGAGTGCAGTTGGACTCGATCTTGATGAGAGCGCATCTGAGCTGGGCGTGCATACTAGATTTAAATGTCCGCTCTGAATGCATTCAGGCTGTGCCATTCCATAGCACTGAAAGATATATCAGAGGCTCTTGAGACAGATGGCAGCAGCCATGATGGTGTGTCACTACTCTTCATGCGCCCCCTCCAGATATGGCTGAAAACACAGTATCTGAGAAGGGCGTGGAAAATGCATACTGGCCTAGGACTACTGGACAGAGTCGGAGAGAACGTGGCACATAAATCACCTCGATGTTGGTGGTATCGTACATAAACCGCCAGGGTGGAGTACACTCGAGAGCCCTTTACAGACAAGCAGCACACCTTTTGCTGTGGGCCAATCAACATCTGCTCTCCATTCGAGCAGCACATGTTCCAGGCTGCCTGAACAGCTGCGCGGATATGCTATCAAGGGATGGGATTCCTCACAGAGAATGGAGACTGAACCCTAGGACAGTGAGGCTGATCTGGGAACGGTTCGGGACAGCGGAGGTAGACTTGTTTCGCAACAGAGGAGAACCCCCCAAACCAGAATGGTGGAAACTTTAGGTGTGGATGGTGTGCGGGAACTGGTATACCCCGGGCTAGTGTGTCTCACCGCGTGATGGACACAATTATGGAGGCGTGAGCCCCTTCTAGGAGACGCCTGTACGCTTGTAAATGGGCGGTGTTTGAGAGATGGTGTGAATCAAATGTTTGGGACCCGGGAAACTGCCCTGTGTCTGACATTATGAATTTTTTGCAACAACGAATGGATGGGGGCAGTATGCCCTCCACTCTTAAGGTGTATGTTTAAAGCTATTTTAGCCTTTCACACTGCTATCGACGGGCGCTCAGTGGGAAAACACGATCTAGTGATCCGATTTTTGAGAGGCGCAAGAAGACTAAGACCCTCTTGTCCTCCTACAGTGCCATCCTGGGATTTGGCTCTGGTGCTGGTGGTGCTAGCCCTCCCACCCTGTCAAGCCACTTCAGACTGTCGGCTTGAGGGAGCTCTCGCTTAAAACCGAGCTGCTGCTCGCCCTTGCTTCGGTCAAGCACGTTGGGGATTTGCAAGAACTGGGATTTGCAAGAGGCGAAGACTTCATTGGATGCTGCCCCGAATCAGGTGTTGTGTCTGGTCTGTGAGTCTGGTCTGCGAGTTTACATCGACCACACGGTCAGTTTTTTTTTTTTTTAATTGTTGTGTTTTTGCTGTATTTCGCCACATTTGTGCCACAGAGTGCACACAGTATGGTGTTTCCTTATTGAATTAATTAGTTTTTTTTTTTTAACTAATGATTCCTTTGACTCACTCATTATAACAGTAAAATGTTTCATTCCTGAATGATTCAACCTTTTGAATGAATCGATTTACTCTCAGTGATTCGCTCATTAACAGTGACTTGCTGCCACCTACTGGCAGCTTAAATTTCACATTTCAAGTACCTTTTTTATGTTTTAAATCTTTTATGTTAAAACTTTTATGTTTAAAACAAAACATTATTTATGCATTTGTAACTGCTGGTTAAATGCATCCATGTCCCCTCTAAACTACATAAATGTTGGGTGCGGGGCAGGCCGGGCCAGGTGGGGCGGGGTGGGGGGGTTGGGGTGTGGTTGGTGGTTAAAGTAATGCCAAAAGCACCCAAAGTAGCGCAATCTCAAATATCAAAACTCAAAATATGTCAATTCCATACCTAATATATATATATATAATATATATATATATATATATATATCAATATATATATATATATATTTTACATGTCACTGGTTTTTGCATATTGATCATAAACACAGCTAAAAAAGCTTCCCACCAGTGGCCCTTCTTCACAAAACTTAAAGGGGTCATATGATGCGATTTCAAGTTCCCTCATGAGCTTTCACAAGACATCACGGAGATATTTCTCCGTTATGGGAACTCCTTCCCTTCCAACCTTTCCTGAAGTCCTATTGGCTCATGCTAGTCCAAATGACTAATTGACGCGAAGTATGCAAATCGCATGCAAATACTGACAAGCTCGAGAAGCAGTATAAAATGCTGTGCACGCAACAATTACGTCAGAATCTTCTACTTCACCTGTTGAATTCAGTATGGCAACAATCTGCAAGATCTGCGCAGGACCAATAGAGCCACCGGATCAGTACGACTACTGCATTGCCTACCTGGGCCTGCCCCCTCCGCCAACCCACAATGGTCACCCGTTCCCTGGTCTCCCTCCCCAAGGACTGCTTCTGCCCTTCTTCCAACATCGCAGAGTTTGTGTCCTTTAGCCAGGAGGAGGGGGTGACACGATGTCTATCTCAGCCTAGGAAAGGGAGGATTATGTGGAATCGGAGTCCGATCAGCCGGACAGCATGGGGCCCCCAGACCTCCAGAAGGAGCTCATGATGGTTCTGTCAGGGCTGTCCAGGAGTTGGAGCTTACCTGGAGTCCTCCAGAGTCCTCCCTTAGAGTTTGTACTTGTCTAACTGGGGCCCAGGTCAGGAAGCAGACAGACTGGCTAAACGGACCGTCTGCTAGCCGCCTCACATCACAGAAGTCAGTTAATTCTCAGCACATAGAGACACTTTCACCTAGATATCACACTATAGAGGATGTGTCTGTTCCCCAAACTAGAAAATACAAAAAACGTCCAACCCAATTTAAGAGAAACAATTTAATTGAGGTTCAACAAATAAAAAACAGATGCAATACGGATAAACAAATGATAAAGCTTGGCTTATTGAATATCAGGTCCCTTTCTACAAAGCACTTTTTGTAAATTATATAATCACTGATCATAACCTAGATGTGCTCTGTTTGACAGAAACCTGGCTAAAACCTGATGAGTACATTATTTTAAATGAGTCTGCCCCCAAGATTACTGTTATAAACATGAGATGTGTACAAAAGGTAAAGGGGGAGGTGTTGCTTCAATATATAACAATGTTTTTCAGTATTTCTCAGAGGGCAGGCTTCAAGTATAACTCGTTTGAAGTAATGGTGCTTCCTATAACATTATCTAGAGAAACAAGTGTTAATGATAAATCCCCTGTGATGTCTGTACTGGCTACTGTATACAGGCCACCAGGGCAACATACATACTTTATTAAAGAGTTTGCTGATTTTATATCCGAGTTAGTGCTGGCTGCAGATAAAGTTTTAATTGTTGGTTATTTTAATATCCATGTTGATAATGAAAAAGATGCATTGGGATCAGCATTTATAGACATTTCTGAACGCTAGTGGGGGTTAGACAACATGTCTCAGGACCTACTCATTGTCGAAATCATACTATAGATTTAATACTGTTGCATTGAATTGATGATGATGGTGTTGAAATTATGCAGCCAAGCGATGATATCTCAGATCATTATTTAGTTTTGTGCAAACTTCATATAACTAAAACTGTAAATTCTACTTCTTGTTACAAGTATGGTAGAACCATCACTTCCACCACAAAAAGACTGCTTTGTAAGTAATCTTCCTGATGTATCCTTAGCATATCCAAAACCTCAGAACAACTTCTTGATGTAACAGAAACTAAGGACTCTCTCTACTGCCCACCTCGCCAATAAATCGTATGCGTCTGATGGCGAGGCGGCTTCCACAAAGTACCCCACAACTGTGATGCACTTCACACAGATGGCTAACCAGTAGGCGGCGGAGGGCGGAACCCTCACAGCAGAGGCCATTAAGGATCTGTGCGTGGCAAAGTACTATGTTCTTACTTCAAAGAAGCGAGCGGCCCAGGCTGTGGTTAAGGCCATGAGTTTTATGGTCGTCCTTCAGAGGCACCTTTGGTTAAACCTGGCTGACCTCAAGGATGTTGAACGTAAAGTGCTGCCATATAGACACGCTGCTTTGTCACTTGGAGTCCCTAGGGATATGTGTCAACATGCAGAAGAGCATCTAGGAGTGTGCTTCGTCTCAGTGGAGACGCAGCCCGCCTCTCTTGGAGCACTCGGCGGCCATTTTGTGTTCCCTGCGCCATTTCAGACTTCAACTCTGTTCTCTGAAGGAATTTCAGAGGCTGCTGGGACTCATAGCGTCTGCTGCAGCGGTATGCCATCTAGGCTTACTACACATGTGCCCGCTGCAATTATGGTTGAAATCTTGAGTTCCTTGGATGGCGAGGACTTCCGGCCATTGTGTAATTTTATTCTATTTGCCTCCAAGCTTTCTTATTCGTTTTGCTAATAAACGTTGTAGATTTCTTATTTATTTGGTTATATATTATACAGGGGTCCTCACAAAAGTGAGTACACTCCTCACATTTCAGCAACCATTTTAGTATATCTTCTCAAGGAACAATACTATAGAAATGAAACTTGGATATATTTTTAGAGTAGTCAATGTGCTGCTTGTATAGCAGTATAGATTAACTGTCCTCTGAAAACAACTTAACATACAGCTATTATTGTCAATATAGCTGTGACAGCTGTATGCCATTTAACAATGCAACATGTCAAAACTGTGTCCAAAGTGTCAATATTTTTTGTCCAAAGTGTCAATATTTGTGTGTGAGCACCACTGTTATCTAGCACTATCTTAATCCTTCTGGGCATGGAATTCACCAGAGCTGCACAAGTTGTTGCTGGGATCCTCTTCCAGCTGCTGGATGCTAGACACATGGTGCTTCTCCACCGTCCGCTCAATAGGGTTCAGGTCTGGAGACATACTTGGCCACGCCATCACCTTCACCTTCACCTTCAGCTTCCTCAGCAAGGCAGTTGTCATTTTGGTGGTGTTTGGTGTGGTCAAAACTGCCGTTCTGCCCAGTTTCTGAAGGGAGGGCATCATGTTCTGCTTCAGAATGTCACAGTACATGTTGGAATCCATGTTTCCCCCTTTAAGGAAGTGCACCCCCCAACAAAAAGCAGTATACTTCAAGCCCCTTACCAAAAAGTAGTATACTTCAAGTTTATTTTGTAAGTATACTAAAGTAAAGTTCAAGTATATTTAGACTTTTTGTAAGTATAAGTCAAGTATACTTAAATGTCATTTTAAGTATATTTCTGAGGAGTACATAAAGCCCATTTCTGAGAAGTACATAAAAAGTAAACTAAAAGCATACTTTCCTATTTTTAGTTTAAAATAAGTATACTAATAGCACACTTGAATAAACTCCTTTTTCGTAAGGGGCCCCAGACCATGACGCTACCAGAATCAGAATCAGAATCAGAAAGAGCTTTATTTCCAAGTATGCTTGCACATACAAGGAATTTGTTTTAGTGACATAAACTTCCAGTACACAGATACAACAACACACACACAGACACAAAAAAAAAAAATAAAAATAATTGCAAATAAATTGTATAAACAGTTGTGCTATAGATGATAATGGAATAGAATTGAGTAAGATGCAGGGATGTACTAGGATGGAGGGGTAACAAATAAATATAAGGATATTGCACATTTTTATTGCATAAGTGAGGAACATTTAACTGTTCATGAGGGAGATTGCCTGGTGGAAGAAACTGTTCTTGTGTCTGACTGTCCTGGTATTTGCGGCTCTGAAGCGCCAGCCAGATGGCAAAAGTTCAAATATGGGGTAACTTGGATGTGAGGGATCCAGAGTGATTTTCTTAGCCCTTTTCCTCACTCTGGATGTAAACAGTTCTCGAAGGGTGGGCAGGGGGTTTACTTCGCACCAATAATCCTTTCAGCAGTCCGAACCATTCTCTGTAGTCTTCTGATGTCTGATTTTGTAGCTGAACCAAACCAGACAGTTATTGAAGTGCACAGGAAAGACTCAGTGACAGCTGAGTAGAACTGTTTCAGCAGCTCCTGTGGCCACCACCATGTTTGACTGTAGGCAAGACACAGTTGTCCTGGTACTCCTCACCAAGGTGTCACCACACATGCTGGACACCATCTGAGCCAAACAAGTTTGTCTCATCAGACCACAGGACATGGTTCCAGTAATTCTTGCTCTTGGACAGGTTGTCGTCTGCAAACTGTTTACGGGCTTTCTTGTGAGCCAGCTTCAGAAGAAGCTTCCTTCTGGGATGTTGGCCATGCAAATTGACTTGTTGTGTGGCCTATGGTCTGAGCACTGACAAGCTGACCTTCCACTTCTACACTTCTTGACTTCTTTGATCGACCATTGCGAGGCCTGTTCCAAGTGGAACCCATCTTGGAAAACCTCTGTATGACCCTGGCCACTGTACTGCAACTCAGTTTCAGGGTGTTACCGATCTTCTTATAACCTCGGCCATCTTTGTGGAGAGCAACGATTCTAATTCTTAAAATCCTCAGAGAGTTCTTTGCCAAGAGGTGCCATGTAGTCTATACAATAGACTTAATCAGAAATGAGAGATTTGTGAGAGATTTGTACTCAACGCATCAAATCTTAACTGCTCTAATAGAAGATACGCAAATTTGTATGGTCCTGTCAAGCAGACAAAAACATGAACATGATGAATAGGACATTTATCTTATAAATGACACTTAGTGACTTTGTTGTCATTAAGGGTGTACTCACTTTTGTTGCCAGCTATTTTGACATTAATGGTTATTTTCAGAGCACAGTAAATCTATACTGCTATACAAGCAGCACACTGACCACTCTAAAATATATCCAAGTTTCATTTCTATTGTATTGTACCTTGAGAAGATTAACTAAAATGGTTGCTGTAAATGTGAAGGGTGTACTCACTTTTGTGAGATACTGTACATGTCTACTTATTTCTAGTTTTGTATACCTATTTATACTTTATGTAAGTTATTTGTTATTTTATATTAGGCATGGCCTGCCCTATAGCATGGTGTATTTTATTTTTTTTTGTTAATAAAAGTTATATGTTTTATTTAAAGGTTAAAAGTGAGCCTGATGTTGTATTTTGTTTTTGCATTCAAGCAATTGGTGTAGAGTAGGCTTGTAAAAAAATTTTGTTTTTTTTCCTCACCGTCTAGCAAGTTTTGTTCCAATTGGTGGGAGTAAAAAAAAAAAAAAACGTATGTAATGCAATGGTGTATATGAGGCGCGATGCAACGCCACGCGTAAAAGACAGTATAAGTCATTATAATCAGTAATTATGTCCCCACTGGATGCAAAAAATTTGCATCCAGCTAATTTTTGTTTGTAAAAAAAATGACGTGTTTCAAAAAAGTTGGGCATAGAGGAGAAACAATAATGTACAGTATGTGGAAAATAGCATGTTTTTTGAACCTTAAACCGCATAAAACATTTTATTACACCAAATACACCAAATAATGTTAATTTTAGCAAAATCATATGACACCCTTTAACATCTAGCATCTAGCCTTTAACCCATGGGAGGAAATCAAGCCATGGCAACGGTTTAAAAGTAGCCCAATTCCATCAAGGAAAAAAAAAAAAATAATGCAGACTTGACAACCCTACATCCAACACGAGCTGCAAGAGTCAGATTTGACTGCTGACGGATTGAGAGGCTGACAGACCATGATGGAGGATTTGCTGCTCAACAGATCCTGAGCTCACTGACAAATATCTGATCTTCCTTTACACAGAATGTGTGTGACGAAATCAAAACAGTGAGCGCTTATCCAAAAGAGATTATATTCTCCGCATATTGATAGCGACCCCCTGATGCGTGAAAATTCTATGCAATATTAGAATGTTTGCGACAGTGGGCGGGACTGGACACAGTCCTCGCATGGCTGTAATATAAAAACGCACACTAATGGTGATTGTAGAAAGCAAAAGGCGAATCCAGACATTTTGGGTGATTTAGAAATCCCAGCCGGATGCATGTTTTAAGGTCCAAAAAGAGGACCTGTCCTAAAACCCAGAGTTGGTGCAAACTAAACTGAAACTTACCTGCCAAGCCAGCTAAACTTGCTTCATGATACAGACACCAGGCCACTGACAGTTTTAATGTTTTAATGTTAAAGCAGTTGCCTACAGTGCATTGTCAGATGTGTTGAGACGCAATGATCAAACGCCATCTGCTCTTAGGACTGTTAGGAGCAACATCAGTGGCTAGATGGCGCCATTGACTGACATGCCAGCACGATGTTGTTTCTGTAGGAGTGGTCCAGAAAATAGACCAACACTAATACACGTTAAATACAAGTTTGTTTGGAGAGTTTCGACTTTAAAGTAGGCTCTTAGTTTAAAGTAAATGTAACATAAATCACAATAATTTCAGCTGCGATATGTTGGTGGTTAAGTATATTATACTTATTATATATTATATATATATTAATAGCACTCTCAATTCTATTTCTATTCTATATACTTATTTTCTTTTTATTTATTAAAAAACCATTTAACATGAGATTTATCTATTCTTTTTCTATTATATCTACTTTTTATTTATTATTAAGGGATGCACTTTTCTCTTCTTTTTTGATTGCTTCTATTTTCCTCATTTGTAAGTTGCTTCAGATAAAAGTGTCTGCTAAATGATTAAATGTAAATGTAAAGAGGCTTATATTCCCAAGGCACCATTTTGTCAGATTGCTGCCACACTAATGCTCTGGAGATCGTCTCCATGACATCTTCTGATGGGGTTTCAAATGTGCGTCAAGGAACTTATTAAATCAATATTTCAAATGCTTCAAAAAACATTCTTGTTGATGTGTTTACTGCTTTTGAGATTGACAGTCTTGACTCTTGAGTCCCTGTTGGGGCCCATTTTGTAGCTTCCTCTAGGAACAGACATTAGAAATGTGGCCTAGGTTCTCCAAAGGGTTTCACAAATCTAACTATCAGCAGTTTGATTTGCCAAAAAAAAGAGAGGGGGGGGGGGGGGGAAACTTAATAATTAGCCAGTGTAGATGCATCTGTTGTAGAATATACTTTTTCTTAGTTAATATACACTGTGCATATTAGCACAACACTCAGACATTAACTTTTTGGCAGAACTTCAGCAGTCAAAGCCCCAGAAGAGATGAAGCTGGACAATAAGAGGCCTAATTCATCTCCAGAGCCTTAAATGAAACAATCACTAGCTGAAACATCACACAGATGTGATTAATTATCTACAGGCATGAGTAAGGCATAACTGGATATTAACTGCTCCTGAAATAAAAATATATTCACATTTGTCCATCACTCCCTTCTCTTTAAGAAGTATATTATGTGGTTAAAAAACATTTTTTAGATAAGCATTAACACCATCCATACAACCAATTTACCATAAACACAACTAATATATCTCAAACAAAAATAATAAAAAATATAAATATTGACATATTTACATTAAATTTATTTGCGCTTATGTAATGTATTTGCGCTTTGTAATGCAGTGCTTGAAGTGGGGGGAAAGTGCTGTCTGGATTCTCTTCCATGTATATTTATTTGTAAAATTATTCAGGATAATGCAATTGACATTTACATTAATATATTAAAAAATGGCATAAGGTGAGTGCTTGAAGTCGGGGGGAAGTTATGTATTTTATTTTGTAACATTTATTTCAGGATAATGCAATTATTTTAAAATATATTAAAAAGCCAATAAGGTGATCAATTTTAAAAATAATATATTTTTTTGGCCATTTATTACCACTTATTTACTTCTGGTAAAAACTAAGCTCAATCGTTAGCATCTGTGGCACAGTGTTTACAACAAAAATTCCACTTATTTACTTCTGGTAAATTTTTTTTGCATTTGCATTGCGTTAAGCTTTAGATATTTGATATATTACTGCTGTTTTAGGGTGAAGCATATGTGACCCTCTCTGTGAAATCCAGGCTAAAGTTTCAAAATCTAATTAATTTCACTATGATTTCAATCTTTGACATGGTCTTAGTCAGTAATAAAGATATCAATGTTAAATTTTCACAGAATGTTCTTTACCTTATGAAGGATGATTTTATATAGAAAACAGTAAATCACCAAAAAAAACAAAAAAAATCTTTAGCTGGGTTTTCACAGACAGGGTCACAAAACTTTTCATAGGAAATGTAAATAATATTAATAATAAGAGGTTAATGATTTTTTAAGTCTGAACCTACACCAGGACTGTATGCTTCCAAAAATCCCATTCAAAAGTCTACAGCGTGCAACATTAACTGCTGTTTCAAAACGAGAAAATGTGTTTCTTTTTTGGCCGCACGGAGGAGCAGCTGCACTGCCTGCACGAGCCAGTCCAACAAAACACCGTGCACCGAACACATGCACGCTCTCTCTCTCTCTCTCTCTCTCTCACGAACACACACACCCTCCTGTATAAACGGCTTCTGCCTGTACACCAGTCTCTCGCGTTCTCGCCCTCCCCTCTCATCTGGTCATCTCTCATGTGCGCGCGCTGTCATTAACGCACACACGCACCGCGGCAGCGCACTTCAGACGCGCTCCAGCACACGGTTCGGTTCGGGACATGATACCGGCGCGGACCCGGAGATGAGGCTCAGAAATGGCACCTTCCTAACAGTCTTACTATTCGGATGTGGGCTTATATCGTTGTCCTGGTACACCGCATTCAGCAATTCCAAAGGTAAGACGCTGCGGGCTTGGAGGCGCGTGTTCTGTCCGAGCGCATCATCATGGAAACGAAATGCTTCTCTTGCATTCTGTCATGCATTCAAATGCGGCACTGAAGCGCTGGAGCTGCAGAACACTGAACAGCTGTTCCATGCAACGCTGCTGCTTGGCTTGACTGTGCTTGTGCACCTTCTGTCTTCAACTGCTCCTCAAACTATCAAAGAGGCCTGTTGATGTTTCCTGAAATAGAAAGACAGCAGCATATACATTACCTAGCCAACGTTTTTATTTCGCTATTTACAGGACATTTAAAAGCACTGCTAGCCAAATAAACATTTTTCTGCTGAGATGCTGCTTTCTTTTGGGGTTTTGGAGGTTTTTACATCTGCACTTTTCCTAACAAGCAACCTAAACCCTTATTTGATGCTGTTTCAACCAGTTTTTTGTCTAACAAATGTTTTGAACACACTTGGCGCTTCCTGGGGTGCTTGAAGGTTCCTGAGAGGTTCCTTTGAGTCTGAGCCTGCTTGTAACTACGTGTTTAAATGTAGTTGATATGATGGAGGAGGACTGATGCGTTGGAATCTTGATATTTGCGTTCTTGCTCGGATGTGATGGATCCTTCCTGTTTACATCTTGGTGATTGATATCTCATGATATTTCTGTAGAAGGCAGCTGGTATCTTACAGAAAGTATGTGACGTTAGTGAACTATGAGAAGTGGGTATAATGTTTGTGTAGTGCATTATTTAAAATTGCTCAGTCTTTTCCACTTGCTTCCAGTTTTAAATCCTATTCAAGCCCTATATATGCTCTCTCAATCCATATTCATTCATCAAGCTTCATGGTTACACCTGTGTGCATAACACAAGAGCAGGTGTGACAAAAGGGCTAATTTAATAGAATTATAGCTTCTCTCTCCATCACAACTTTTCAACTTCTCTTTTTCTGTCCTGTCTGACTCTTTAGGAGTAGTCGAGCTGGTCACAAATCAAAGCAGATGTACTTAGTATCGGGCTAATTGCTTTTGTCAAGTGCAACACAGCAAAAAGCTCTATAGCTGTTTATGACTCAAACATTTCATTTGTGTTTGTTTTTACCGGAAAAATCGATTGATACACAGTACTGTAACTGAGCCCTTCTGAATTATTATTTTTTTCTCGCTCCAGCACTTGAGCATATCCATAACTTCCTGTGCTCTTGTCATTATGAACATCTGTTTTTGCTCATCTCATCCGTAGATGCCATGCATCTTATTCTGTTCCCCAAAAATAAAAAATAGGCTTTATTTTCTTTGTAAATTATTTTTTTATTATTATTTTAATTTGCAAAGATGGAAGATCTAAGAAATTGTTTTCATTGACAGGATGAATATAAACAGAATAACTTTAAAAAAAAAATTCCCAAAATATATTTATTGGCAAAAAAAAAAACACACACACACTCACAAACATACATTAGAGAACATTAAGACATCCACAACCAAACTAGAACATAAAATAAACAAATTTATACATTTTCGTACATCACAGGTCAGTGATGAATGTTTTTTTTTTTTTTTTGTGGCACATACAGTAAGGGCACACTTTGCATGTATTTTGTTAACGGAAGAGCTGTAAGCTTATTGTCAGTTAGCCGTTGTATGCATTGCTGGAGCGGGAAGAATTAAAACATAAACATCCTGTACCTGTGCAGGCATGCCTGCCTTATCCCTCTGACACAGGCAGATCAAGACAGACATCCTTACCCTTTATAATTACAGGACTTTGTAGTAGAAATCTCCTGAGCTCACACCTCAGTTTTCCAAGTAGTCTCTTTTTGACTAGCCTTACAGAGCCTTTCAGAAATGAAAATCATTTATTTTTTATTATAAAAGAGCACTGAGAACATTCTGCTAAATATTGTGTTTTTGTTGTTGTTGTTCAGTGGAGGAAGGAATATCATACATGTTTGGAGTACATGAAGAAGAGTAAGTAATAAAAGAGTTCTCATTTTTCAGTGAACTATCCCTTTAAGCCTGGGAGTATATGGGAAGAGGCTGAGTTCACTACCAGTGAGAGTGACCACGGTGCACACATGAGATCTGTACGGTCGCTCCAGGTGAAAGCTCTTCCACAGGGATGCAGAGAAAGCTCTTATTATCTGCATCCTGAAAGAGATAAAGATCTGGCTTGACCTCTTGATCTTTCCCATTTACTTCTTGTTTAGTCTCTTTTCTTTCTCTTGGTTGCTCACTAAAGGAGTGAAGCCAGGCAGGTATCACATTGCTTTTCATTCCAGCTTAAGCTGATGTGATATCTCAGTGATACTCCCCGGTTACCCATAATCCTCTCAGCAGAGATGAGGCAAGGAATCTGAGCAACCTTGTATTGATTTAGTCTTAAGGGGTCATCTGATGTGATTTCAATTTTTCCTTTCTCTTGGAGTGTTACAAGCTCTTGGTGCATAAAGAAGATCTGTAAAGTTGCAAAGACTAAAGTCTCAAATCCAAAGACTTCCAAAAGAGGACACAACTAGAAGTCAGTGGTTAGGTTGTATTTACAACACTGTATATAAAGTACTTTTCTGGGCTTAAATGTCCCCCATTTCGTTTTAGAGTTTTTGAGGTTTAGGTTCACACTCCCTTGCTGAGGCAAGTCTAGTTTGGTAAAAAAAAAAAAAATCACATAGCATTTGGTGTGTCAAAATTTTTTAGTTTACTCAATTGAAAGTAGGGCTGAACAATTACTCAAATTGTGATATGGGCAAGTGCCAGTGAATGTTAGTGCAAAAAAACTTGTATTTAAATATGAAGTCTACATGTTCTGCATGTTTCTGTTTGAATGAGCTGCGAAGCGCGTCCTTAGGGTTAGCACACGGGGGGATGTAAACTGCGACAATAACAATGGCCGTGAACTCCCGCGGCAGATAGAACGGTCAACACTTCACAAACATAAACTCCACCAGCGATGAACAGTGTTTTGTCACTACCACAGCATTATTACACCACTCTTAAACAAGTCACCCCACAGTATCTCCCTGACATGGCTGCTTCAACACTTACTGCGGTTACTGAAACCACACCTTCTTTCTTTGCGTGAACAACACTTCCCAAATACGCAAATATTTCCACATAGTGACGTAGACATGTGGGGTCGTTTTAGAACGAGCCGTTTTAGGAGGGCATGGCAGGGTCTTAACTTGGATAAAGAATATCTCTTTGGATTTGAGACTTTAGTCTTTGCAACTTTACAGATCTTCTTCATGCACCAAGAGCTTGTAACACTCCAAAGAGAAAGGAAAAATTTAAATCGCATCATATGACTCCTTTAAGGATGTCTCAGAATGATTGGTAGCTGGTGTGAGTTATTACTCAGACTTTTTATTTGATGATGAAAGCTGTTTACGTTGTTCACTGTCAGGGTCTGTTCCTCTGCTGCTGTTTGGGGTGTTTTTCAACATATCAACCACATTTGAGCCATGCTTCATTTTCTTAGCGATTCGTAAGGTTTGCATGTTGGTTGCACTACAAATTTTTCAAATAGCAATACACAGTAAAACTCTCTTGTTAAAAGAAAAGGCATGTCATTTTTCTAAGAAATAAGTAATACTAAAAGCCACAACTGTCTGGTTGGTGGAATTTTCTATAGAGCATCATGGGTAATATATTCCAGATGATTCTTGATAAAATGGGTTGAAACAATACAGGCTGAATGCTTCATCAAAACAATATATGATCGATTTCAATTCTGGAACCCAACTGTTGCACTCTCTAGTGCTGTATGCAAGTATGACTGATATATCAGGTTTTATTAATATTTTTTTCTTTTTATAGTCAAAACTAGCCATATTGGAAAATATGTCCCTGATATCCTGGTCTTTAGTCCCTCCTTTAGTCTAAAACCCTATTTGGACGAAAATTGTTTCTCAGGGGGCATAAGTGATTTTCACCATTTTCAGGGGGTAGTCAGTGATTAAATTGCCATCCGAATCCAGGATGCTGGAGTTTTTCTCTCACCACCCCCATAAAAATCCCTGGCCAAATTATCTAGTGTTTTTTGATGAACACCGAGGTCATGTGGAAATTTAATTGCCGCCCGAATCCACATCTCTGAGTTTACAAGAAGAAATCGATTCAAAATTCAGTGCTTAAACCCTTTTTGAGATCTCCCGAAAACACCGTAAGGTACGTTAACTGTTGTACTTTGGTGTAATTTGCATACATATTTATTTCTGAATTGCTGGAAAGTATTTAAAAAAACAATACTTCATAACTGCTCACAGCGACTGGGAGCAGAAAAAGAAGAATGTAAGGTCTGTTTTGGGTTTTGTTTCTTGTTCATTGTTTTCAAGGTTGTTTTTTTTTTTTTTTTTGTAGTATGATTTATGCTGTTTGTGTCATGCTTCCCTTGCCCTCATGTATCTCTGCCTTGTGTATGTGTCATGTTCTCATTGGTTAATGTCTTGTCATGTGATTATCAGTTCTGTTTGCTCATTGGTTGCTTTAGTCATGTGTCTTGTTTCCCATTGGTTTGTTCTTGTCATGTGACCCTCATTGTCTGTAGAAGTAGCCATGTCTTTGCCATTGTCTCTTGTCGTGTATTAATGTTGTAACCTGCTGTTGGCGAGTCTACTTTGTTTCTGTCAAGTCAAGTCAAGTCAAGTCAAGTCTTCGTTTCTTGTTTGGATCATGTTTGGATGTTTTGGATCACTCTGTAAATAAACTGCACTTGGGTTCTCATTACTCTCGCCTTCAGTGGACTATCTTTACAAAGAAAAGCACGCAAACATTCAAAATGGGTCTTTATTATGGCAGCAGCGGGTATGCAGTACAATTTTAAAATGTGTATTATAAACAGATATATAGGCTACATAACTATATCGCGTATAATTATATACTACTATAGCGTGTCTTTTTAAACAGGAGATTTAAATAAATAATAAATAGGATTATATATTATAAAATATGCTTGGAATAATAAGAATACGTTTTACATAAGAATCTTTAAATGCATTTTACACAAATAATAAGAATACATTTTGTAAATAAAATAAAATTTTATTTACAGCAGACAATTATGTGACTGGTCACGTGAGCAGCGCGTTCGTAGGATCAAAGAACTCCCTCCTCCTCTGTGAACTCCTCCTCTGTGAACTCCTCCTCTGTGATCGCCATCCGAATCCATGTGTTTTATCACTGAGGTGATATGTAAATTTATTTTTACAGACCTCCCCCTGAGAAACAATTACCGTCCGAATCGGTAAGTAGTCTTATTTATTTGTTCGTTTTTGCCTGTAGTCTCAACCATCAGAAAGAGCGTAGCATGAACACAGGTCGAGTTAAGCAATAATGTTTAGCCTACTACTTGTTTAAATGCTTTTCCCAGCGTACGGTTTCTTAGAGAGTTTTGTCATAGTAGCGGCCCCAGACTGTGGCCCCAAGGGCTTAGGACTCTGTTGCCAGAGTAAGCATAACAAACAAAATAGCCATGTGACGGTCTGCAAGAGCAGTTTGTTTAAAGGTCTGCTATCCTTAAAGTAGTTACTTAGTACACTTTTATAGTAATAGATTAACACAATAAGTGACCAATAAAGAAAAGATTCTCTTGATTTTAGCAGGGAATGTGTTTTCTTGTTGGAGTTTATTATTTGTTAACTAGAGTGCTAAACTTGTTTCATTGTTATGGTGGGTCTTGCTTGTGCTCAGTCCAGATTTGCTGTCTTTGTGTGCGTGTGTGTGTCTTCTGGTGTGAGTCTTGCACCTTTGGAAAGACTTGAATTATTTAGGGCTGGAGTGGCTCTAGACCACTTGAAACCCTCGCTCAGTAGAGGCCCGGCTGAAAAGAGAGCCAGTGCTCAATCCAGCTGACTGAAACCCATCTAAATATTTAATTCATCCAAAGCCACAAATTCTGAGAAAGCACTGATCAATTCACTACAAATGCAGATGAAGGTTTAGACTTCTGCCTGACTACAGACAGCTTCTGGAATAAAAAAATGCATTGTCTCTCTGTATTACTAGTGGTCGACTTGTACTTTTTTTTTGTTATGAAAAGCTGAATTTTCAGCATCATTACTCCAGTCTTCAGTGTCTCATGATCTTCAGAAATCATTCTAATATGCTGATTTGCTGCTCAAGAAACATTTCTGATTATTATCATGTTGAAAACAGTTGTGCTGCTACATTAGAAGTTAACAAGAACAGTGTTCATTTGAAACAGAAATCTTTTTTAACATTATCAATGTCTTTACTCTGACTTTTGTTCGGTTTAATGCATCAAAGAGGGTTTTATCCACACTGTAGTCTGTTTGTTGTGACATCATGATGAGCTGTGCAGGCATATGTGCAGTGTGTGTGTGTGTGTATCAGGGGATGTGCCTGTAGGCAGGAACAGTCTTGTCTCTCTTAATTTAGCCCCAGTGATGCAGCTCATGTAGCCCTTTTCTTTCACTCATTATATGATGTGGCACTCTGCCAAAGGCTACATTATGCAAGCCACCCTCCCTCCTGACAGCACTTGCAAACACGAGACACACACACACACACACACACACACACACACACACACACACACACAATCGTCATTTATGGATACCATAGGAATGCATGCGAAATGCCATAAGCTGTAACCAACCTGTTGCAAAAAGTCAGTGACTTCTCTAATAAAACAACTTTTTTTTTTTCAGTAAAAATAGTTCAAACCAAAATATTGTTTAGTGTAAAACATGTTGAAGATTAGCTGATAGGCTGTTGATTCATTAAATTATAAACTGTTTCCTCTAAAAAGCTGTTTCTTCAGTGGAGTGAAGCCACTCCTCCATTGACATTAATTAAAAAAAACTGCCTCTGGTTTCCTTTCCCACGGACTGCCAAAATAGAAACTGTAGCATTAGCCGCTATGCTTTTTTCTGCTAAAGGTTGCAGGCTTGCCTTCTAGTGGCTTCTAGTCCCCATGCAGTCGGTGTGTATTGAGGTTTAGGTCCACACTGGGATAGAAAAACACACACACACACACAGACTGGATTGAGAACGCAGGTGGCATCATTTATAATGAATGTGACTGATGTTTTACCTGTTATTTCCATATGGAGAAACGCAGGTGTGTGCACCCCTTGTGCATTCAACGTTTACTTCTATTCTGTGGAGCAAATCTGTCTTGTGGATGTTTACAAGACATCCACCATCCTGCTACTTTGAGAAGAAGTAACAATGCAAAACTAGAAGTCTCCTGTTATTATCGACGCAGCTGACTACTGCAGTGTCACTATGACATGCTGTATAGATGCATTATATATTATAAATAATTGTGTATCAGTGTATCAGTTAACCATTGCATGGCCCCATCCTAAAATGTAAAAAACAATCACAATCTGTAGACATGTGATAGCTCTGTGTGAGGAACAGACTTTAAAATTTTTAACTCTAACCACAGTGATCAGATCAGACTAGAATTGGTGAATTGTTAATATTAATGGTAAAACTTTGCATTAAATGCATTAACTAACCATGAGCATCACATTAGTTACTGTATTTATTAATCTTTCTTAACATTAGTTAATATAAATACAACGGTTCATTGTTAGTACATGTTAGCTCAGGTCTATTAATAATAAAATATTAATATTATGCGTGCTAGTATTTGTATGCGTGATTTTGTATGCGTGCATGTTAGATTCCTTCGCTCATGTTTTTTGTTTGATTGTTTTTTTTAAATAAAAACCACTCAAACTAATTCAATTTTTTAACCTATATAAATTCTATTTACAAACTCTTAACCCACAATAATGCTCAATAACTGTAATTTTACTCAAAGATAATTGTTTTCTGAAAAAAAATTACACCTTGCACTTTAAGATAGTATATTGTTTTAGAATTTTATAGTAAAAAAAAATAATTACATAAAAGCTAACTAGTTTAGCTTCAGGTTCTAAAGGGTTAACAGATGCAACGTTTGATTTAATAATGTATTAGCAAATGCTGAAATTAGGGTTAAGATTAATAAATGCTTTAGAAGTATTTTTCCTTGTTAGTTCACATTAACAAATGGAACCTTATTGTACACTCTTAAAAATAAAGGTGCTTAAAAGGTTCTTCAAGCGATGCCACAGAAGAACCGTTTTTGGTTCCACAAAGAACCATTCAGTCAAAGGTTCTTTAAAGAACCATCTCTTTCTCAACTTTTTATAATCTGAAGACCCTTCTTTCACTACAAAGAAGCTTTTGTGAAACAAAAAGGTTCTTCAGATGTTAAAGGTTCTTTATGGAATCATTTAGACCAAAAGGTTCTTCTATGGCATCGTGAAGCACCTTTATTTTGAAAAGTGTAAAGTGTTAACTTTTTAATCTTTTTATATATATGAACTGTCAAAAATAGTAATTAATTAGAATTCATTTTTTTTTCTTAAAGGGTCAATTCAGCCAAAAATGAAAAATGGTGTTATCATTGTTTTGTATGATGAACAAATTTAATTTAGAATTTTATTCACGTATAAAAATTTGTCAACACACATACATAGAGCACAACAAATATAGTAAATAGACGCTTAGCCGTGATACACCAGAACCAATGAGGATTATTCATGCCTGTCACACAAGTACTGCTGATCTGCTTTTGACCATATTTGATGTGAAATATAGGCCTGTAGTCTTTTTAGTGTGGTTGCATGGACTTTCAGTTGATGGACAAAAAGTAGGAAATGATAATAATGATATCCTTATTTGTGTTCCAAAAAATAAAAAAGAATAATAATAATGATATGAGGGTGAATAAATAATGGGAAAAAAAAAACTTTTTAACAGCTGCAATCACTATATACAGTGGTTATATGGAAAAATCATCAAAAATTATCCTTTTGCTTTCCACTGAAAAATTATGATATGAGAGCCATTAATAACAGAACATTCATGATTTGGTGAACTAATTCTTATACAATTGAGAAAGGAAGAAGTGTTGTGGTCATTCACAGACACAGATCAGTTGTTTCTGGTTATGGGTCAGAGAAACAGGAGGGCAATATGCCAGTGTGCTTTGCATGTGCAAGATCACCTTCTCTCTGTCATATTCAAACACACTTCAGACCCAGCAGAGTGTCATGATGGAGGGAAGTCAGACAGGACGTGACTGATGTACTGAAGGCATTTACTCTTTGCACTCATTGGATAATTCATCATCACTGCCCATCTGAAAAGTTTGGTCACACTTTATTTTAAGGTCCAATTCTCAATATTTACTAACAATTAACTATGACTTTTTCCTAAATAAACTCCTAATTACTGCTTATTAATAGTTAGTTAAGTTTAGGCATTGGGTAGGTTTAAGGGATCTAAATTATGGTCATGCAGAATATGGCATTAATTTGTGTTTTGTAAGTACCAATAAACAGCCAATATGACATATGCATGCTAATTAGCAGCTAGTTAATTGTGAGAATTGGTCCTTAAACTAAAGTTTTACCAAAAGTTGTCATTTTAAAAGTGGCAAAGGTTTTTTGTTTTGGGTTAGAGTTATTCTGCAGTATTCTGTAGTAATTATAAGATGTGATTAATATGTGTAAAACAATAGAAGTCTGTGGTGTGTTCCTGTGTGGATAGCTGGACAAACGTGTGTGTGTGTGGTCCACTCAATCATTGCATGTGATGTCTCACAAACATTCAGATGGCAGTGTTAAGCCGTGGTCACACCGGACTTAGAGCGTATGAGAGCAATGCAAACAATATAGCTTTAAGTTTGTCTGTTCTTTGAATCTGTCTGTGATGCTTAAATTCTCTACTGGTCAAATAGATCCTCTATTGCTGTTTGCACTTTGCAAATTTACAGTTTACCAAACTGAACTTAGGTCCACAGCGTGAGACAAAAGTTGTGTTTCTGAGGAGTGTGTGATTTGTGCCTTTTTGCGCTCTTGCTGTGATTTCATTATGCACACTTAGTAAAGTGTAACTTTATGCAACCTCAGTCAATGATGAAACAATTTTTTTTTAATCTATTAGTGTGTTAAAAATACACTACCATTTTCTATTTTAAATAAATGCTGTTTTTTTTTTTTTTTTACTTCATCATCCTGAGAAAAATCTATCACAGTTTATGCAAAAATATTTAGCATCAGAAACTCAATCATGTGACACTGAAAACTGGAGTAATAAATTAAATTTTAAAATATATTGAAATAGAAGACAGATATTTGAAATGTTAATATTTTGCTAATTAACTGTTTGACTGTATTTTTGATCAAATAAACACAGCCTTGGGAAGTAGAAGAGACTGCTTTCAAAAACATTAAAAATGTTACCAATCCCAAAGTTTTGAACAGTAGTGTACTTAAAAAATGTACAATTTACAATTCTATAAATGTTTTAATTTCTGAATTAAATTTTATTTTGAAAGTAGTTTGCATTGCAATAGGTCATGAGGTGTGACTCCCAAAAATGTATGTGAATTTAGGCCTATATATTATTTTTTTATGTAAAGTTGTTTATAACTTCAACAATATTTGTAGAAAAAAAAAAAACCTTTCTAAAAACCTTTGATAAAAGTATGTTTCAATGCAATAACCCATCTGCCACTTTACGTCTGTCTCATCCAAATCTTCAGTTTTGAACTAGAGGGGTTTGTGTGATCTCTGTGAACAGTCTATACATTGCCGTTTCATGAACAGACGGTCTCAAAGAGCCATTTAGCACCTCACCATTTTCTTTAGAGATATGATATTGAGTTCTGCCTTTGCGCACTGTTTGTGTGGTTGTGACTGTATGATTCAACCTAGAGTTAAACCTCTCATGGTGACCTGGCCATTGTGCTTACTTGTGAGTTTTTCTTTCATCTCTATCTGTCATTCTTCTATCTTATTTGTTGGCTTGCTTTTTTGTGCTTGAGGGTCTGTCAGGAGAGGTCATGTTTACCCAGAGTGCACTAAAGCCAAGAAGGACAGATTTTCTCATAAGGCATTGCTCCCACGACCCTTTCAGAGTTCACTCTCAATTTCTCTGTCATACCCCATTAGAGCCCCAGACCTTTGATAAGGGCCCTGACACCCACACAACCCTGCGCTGAAACTGAGAAATACAGGAATGCTTTTACTGATCCCCGTTAACAGAAAAACCTTGAGACGTGAGGAAGTAGACTGCTGAACATTGATGAAATCCTGTGTAAATGCCCTTCACATTAAGAATAATAACTATAAGGATAACTATATTAGTGTCCATATCATTAGACTGTAACGATCTGTTTAATAAAAGTAGGGATGCACCTAGATATGTGCCGGTATTCGGTAATGCAATCTATCACGGTAATGAATATGCACGATATTGTTATCGTGGGCACTTCAAAATACCATAATTACTTATTTCAAAATTTTCTGATTTTTTTGAGTGCATTTTAATAATATTTTCCCCATCAACTGGTCATAATGCACAAAACCGTTGTATGTTGCGTAAAGGACGCATGCGCACCCTTATGTAAACAAGCACGGATGAGAAAGAGACACGGCCTGCATCCCAATGTGCATACTATCCATCCTAAATTCTATGTGATATTAGTAATTTTCAATACTATTTAGGGCAGATAGGGTGGATAGTATGCAAACACTGACTCAGTTATGCTGAATGAAAGCGCACATTAACTCTGACAGCAGATAGCACTAAATTAGAGAAATGCAGCCATAACCCCTGAAACAAAACTGCTGCACTACTTTCTAACCATAGATAGATAGTTTAAACCATAGATACATGTCTATGTTTTAAACAGCCATTCAGAGTTTTGTATTCGCAGTGGTGTTAAGCACCAAATACTTACATTTTTAGACTTAATAATAGGCTATTTATTTTATTATTCTTTTTTTTTTTTACACATTTTAATCTGGACTATAACATGCCGTATATATTGTTTGAAAATGTTTTGATTTTTTATTGTTTGGTCACACTTAAGATTACATTTAGGCTTTATTAATTAACATTAGCCTAGTTAATGCATTAGTTAACAAACTGCCAATGAAAAATTATTCTAAACATTCATTAATCTTAGGTAATTTCAAGAGTTAATAACACAATGTTAAAATCAAAATGTGCAGCTGTGTTATTTAATGAACTAACAGATAACTTCAGTAGCAAATGTATCTATTGCTCATTATTAATTGTTAATTCATTAACTAAGGTTAACTAATGAGATCTTATTGGTCTTTATAATTTTTATGCACTTTAATCTGTGTGAAATGTTTTACTTTAAACATTTTTTGTGTATTACTTTTTATGTGAATGTTCAGTTCTTTTTGTTAAAAGAAAAAAGTTATTAAGCCTGTTATAGTTTGACAACACTTCTTTTTGCAACTAAATTTCAATACCGTGATAAAAGCATTTACAACATGAAAATTTCATACCATCAAATAATATTTTTTGGCCATCAGACCCCCTTCTAAAATTAAAATCAGCTTTGCTGAGCAGAAGAGACTTTAAAACATTAGAAAATATTACAGATCCTGATTTGAACACTATGTGTGAATGTGATGTGAAAGTGAAAGTCGTGACATTTGTCAAGTATGGTAACCCATACTCGGAATCGGTGCTCTACATTTAACCCATCCAAGTGCACACACACAGCAGTGAGTAGGGAACACACACAAACTGTGAACACACACCCAGGGCAGTGGGCAGCAATTCCCTCCACAACCCCACTACAAACATGGGTATCAATGACTTAATCAAGGACACTTCAGTCATGGGTATTGAGGATGGAAGAGAGCACTGTTTATTCACTCCCCCCACCTACAACTCCTGCCAGCACCGAGACTCGAACCTGCGACCTTTTGGATTACAAGTCAGACTCTCTAACCATTAGGTCCAAAAAAAAAAATATAATAGTTTTTTAAAATATGAAACCACTGTGAGTTTTATACATATGAAAACAATATGAGTACAATATAAGATCATGGCACTTTTTTTTCTTTTATTTGTCATGTATCCTAGCAGTATCTTTAAACATTCAACGTGTCCAAATGATTACTTCATATGATTAAAATCAAATGATTTTCGTTTAAACATATCTCTTTTCAACAGACCAGTATTTGTCCTCATGTGTTCTCATTTATCGCTCATTTTATAACTGCTATTTCCGGGATCAATAGAGCTGATTAGCATTTGCCACAGCTCACTGACCTGCATGACTGTTTGTCCAAGTTTATGATGAGCAGGTTCCAAATTAACACTTGCCAAGGGCGTTTACTTACAGTTTGTGATTTGGCTGCTGTCAGATCCAATACAGTTGCAAACTCTCCATTACACTGTTCCTCATTTGCAAAACACCATGAAGTCAAAATTCTCTGAACAAACATAACACATGTATATGTTTTGCGTCAAATTGATGACCATCTGTACTAGAGCCCGACCGATATATCGTTTAGCCGATATCGATATATATATTTTTAGCCGATATTATCGGCCGATATAAGCCCTAGCGCCACTTTCTTCTCTTTATAGTTACTTTTTAGGCGGTTCCTATAGCGTGATATGGACAAATATCGAGCGCGCATAATGTTACGTGATCCATGTAATGCGCGAGGACCAATCTCCACTCGCATTTAAATGATCGCTGGTTCCCGCCTCCTTCTTCCCGTCTTACGAACTGTTACACCACTGCTTCAAATTATCCGCCCGCCACCCACTTGCACCTATATTTGATCATCACATTACAATGATTCTAATTCTTAGTTTTGCGTGATGATATGATGAATGGATGGTTAATTTTTAACAGCAGATTAAGTGACGTTAGAGACTGGAGCTGATCTGCGCATCATGGCACACATCTGCGGTGCATTAAAACCTGCGTTACGGCCACCGGAGCTGATCGTGGCCACTCAGTCAGTACTGATTTATGGTTCACACCATATATAATGTTATATGCCACAGGCCCAGAACTCATGCTTATCACATTGCGCGGTGCGACAAAATACAATAGAATTCTGTTGTATTTTGTCACGCCGCGATGCTCTCTACACTTGAAGAATAGAACCCATTATAATCAGTGATGTTGTCTACACTGGATGCAGTAAACTGATGCCTTTTTCTATTTATGACATGCTGACACAAAGTTCAAATGATTTTCAACGGTCGCTTTGTCGTGTACAGTCAGTTTGTCAGTACAGTCAGTAACATAGCAGACTGAAAAGTTAACGTCTTTTTGCAGTCCAATAGACGGCAGTTCGGTGGTGGCTTGAGTCTGTTGAATGGTGATTTAATGCTACATTGTAACCTAGTTGGAGAGACTCAATACTAAGCAAATAAACAACAATGTCCCCATCTTTTACTCACACAGTGAGCTTATCATATTCGTATGTATGTATATATAGACTGTGTCTGTGATTATTAAACTGCAAAAAAAGACGATTTAAAATATGAATGTTCTGCATATTCAATTGATTACCAGAAAATACAAAACACAGAGTTTGTGAAACATATTATTCATTTTTTTTTTTTTTCCTTTTGATATGTTCACATTTGGAAAAGCTGTGCTTCCTGCATAAACCTGCCCCTGCTGGTTTGGCAGTAGCTTGCTTACCCTACACAGTTTCCTTGTTTAATTTCTTAATTCAAGTTATATATTTAGTTCTATTTGTGTTATTTATAATAAGTGAAGTGAAGTTTACTGTTAAGTGCACTGATGTCAGATTCATTTTGAATAATAAAGTTTATTGTTACTGCCTCCACTACATAGGCCTTTGTTTGTCACATCATTATAAGTGTTTTGCTCACCACATTTGAGTTATCATTGCAAAAAATGTGTTTATGTATAGTTTATGTAGGTTATATACTGTATTCTATTTACAGTACCAGTCCATGAATGGGAAGTGTGTCCAAACTTTTGACTATACCGTACTATAATATAGCCTACACATAAAGAATTTCAGCCAATATATCGGTATCGGTCGTTTTTTGCTCCCTAATATCGGCATCGGCCCCAGAAAACCCCATAACATTGTTCATTGTAGACAATGATTATAATGGATTCTATTTGATTTTGACACAACGTTTGTGTCCAGTGACGGCAGTGGGTGATGTGTGGTTAAACTATGCATCGATGTCTTGCTCTAGAGGCAGTCACATGCAAATGTGTTTGCCCAAGTGACTTTACAGATCCCACAGTATCCAAACCAAGCCATTTTTGGAGCTTGATCAAATGCTTTGTTTATGCAAAGGATGACATTTTATTCTATGAAGTTTGCAAGATGCTTTAATGGTACAAAGACCTCTTAAATATCAAAAGATCAAGGAAAATTGGATTTCTCATATCATGACGCCTTTAAAAATTGGCTATATATTCCTTTAGGAACAAATACATATTTATAATATATTTGCAAGTAATGACCAGTAAGAATTTTGTGGCCTGTGGCCTGCCATTTTCTCACTTCACTACACCCACCATGTCCAGTTGTGGCATAAAGGTAATTACTAATGTTAGTGATTTAATATAATGTGAGAGGATGCATTGTCATCTTTGCAGAGATCCTTGAATGAGATACGGGTGGGACAAATGATATGCTAAAACACAGTAGTGGAGATACAATTAAAAAGCAGGGGGTGACCTTAAGGGTCAGCTTCAGTGAGGAAGATGTAGTGTATGCTGCATGTCTGAGAGTGTGTTCATAATCTATAGATAGTTTTATTCCTGCTGTGCCAGCCATCTGTGCTTTCAAGAGTTAGTGTACAGTGTACTTTTTGTTGTATTTATGTTTGTGTCAGATTCACACCTACACACACAGAATATTTTTAGATACAGTGATTAATTGGTTAAGCCATTACCGTACAACAGAGCTGGGCAGCTTTGGTCCTGGAGGGCCACTGTCCTGCAGAGTTTAGCTCCAACCCTAATCAAACACACCTGCATGTAGCTTTTTACTGATTTTGAAGACCTTGATTAGCTTGTTCAGGTGTGTCTGATTAGGGTTGGAGCTTAACTCTGTAGCACAGTGGCCCTCTGGTCCTAAGCTGCCCAGCCCTGCCCTACAATATACTGTGATTTTTTTTTAAAAAATTTTATTTCACAAATTTCAGAATTTTTTTTCATGCAGCTTTGGAATGATTTAAAATTATTAATGCTGAAACTTATTCAGGATGTAAAAAGTCATGAGGTGATGACTCCCAATTTCCCAAAAATATATGTAAATGATTATATTATTTATATATAAAATTATATTTATGTTTTCAATACTATTTGTAGTAAAAAAAAAAAAAAAAAAATTACAATTAACATGTTTGATAATGATTAGAATGTGTACACTCACTTGTAAAGATGTTAGATGTAAGAAAATGTTATTTATTACATAAACCACTTGACATTTTAAGTCTTGAAATGGATCATTTTCTTGAAAATAGTATAGAAAATCTTGAAAATGGTTTCAAAGGTATATATGTATATCACAAGACTTACACTGTACATGTAATTATATTATAAAAAGATTCTTGATTTTTTCAGCAAGGTTTGTAATCTTCTAAGGGTGCCATAGTAAATAGATAGATAGATAGATAGATAGATAGATAGATAGATAGATAGATAGATAGATAGATAGATAGATAGAAAATAGATATATGCATCAGTATGCACATTGAATAGTAATATACTGTATATATAATACAGACAAAAAAAATAATAATTCCTATAATTTCTGCAGTGACCCAAGAATTTCTGCTCATCACCGCTTCCAGTTTTTACACAATATGTTTTTTTTCACTGTATTGTAGCTGGTGTGTTTACATTATTTGAGGGTTGATCAATAAGACTTTACAGCATATCTTACTATGGTTTTGTCAAACACAGCTCACCCGACCGCTTGGCTATTGTGCTTGGTCATTCTCGCCAGCCATCTGCCAGCGTAGTGCTTCTCATGCTGACAGTTCAGCGGGCACGGGTCCATGTGAGGGTATTTTGAAGGTAGGAGGGACCTGCCTGATTCACTGATGTGAGCTCAAATGTGCTTTAAATGAATTCTAGGCTGCTCGCCCACACGCTAAGTATGCCATATAACAAACATTTGCACAAACGTACACAACAACAGTGTGTTCAGTCTTCACCTTGTTGTTAAATACACAGTCAAACGGAAACATAAATTTGCATCTCTCGATAAAAAAGTCTGACTCGAGCAGAAGGTGGTTGCTGTGGTTTCACACTCTGTGACAGAAGTATGGCAGTTAATATACCGCTGTCGGCTTAGAATAGTTAATGCTAAATGTTTGAACATGTGAACATGTTTTCTCAATAGAGTTCTATTGGAATGTGTCCTAAGGCTGATGATACATGGGACAACTATTTGAGCAATGTTGAATGTCCCATGACGATCTAAATTATGCAGATAGAAATTTGTTGCCCATTCTCAATTTGTTGCTCGGCAACATTGCTCAAAAAGTTACCACGTGTATCATCAGCCTAAAACATTGTCTATTATTGCTCTGAATATTGTAATAGTGATTATTCATGTTGATTAATAGAATACATTATGTAGAAATGTTTCTGTATTTGGGGAAACATCACAACCATATTCTAGACTGATGTGTCGGTTCATGTCTAGTTTAGTGCAGTTATGCATAAACTCCTGTTACAATCACCGAAGCTGCAAAATTAATCTCTTAATTACATCTTCATTTCGTTGTATAAGATGAGAAAATTCGCGCACACTCAACTGAACTCCAGTGTTGAGTCATCTAAACGCCTCCAATTGGCCATTGCATTCATAAACTCAATAGAAGTGTGTGATTGCTTATAATGCTTAATCTGATGTAGTGTCACAGATAAAATGTTATTCTTTGAATTGAAACTTTTCATTAATTTTCACATTTCATTTAAATCGTAACAGCCATAATTGAAAGTGGAGGGCTGCATGCATGCATTCTATAATAGACTAAATGATGTAGAATATTTTAGAAATGATAGCTGACATTGTGGTCAATTTTCTTCCATGTAATAAGGTCTTAATTTTTCCTTTAAATCTACTACTACTTATACAGGAATGTTTGTGGGAAGCCATGCATCATACACAGTTTTGTGGAACAAACCAGAATTTCTCATACGTCTCATTTAAAAACTTAGAATATAGCAAACAAGTCATATTCTGTAATGACTGCTTTGGCAATTATGTTGTGGTGCTGTCAAATTGCAGGAGCGTAATAGCACCTGTGCTCTTTTTCTTGAAAAAGAGTTGAAAGAAGCAAATTGTGCTTTTAATGCGATCAGAACCAGGAACTGCAGGGGTACAGTAAAATTCACCTGGATTATCGGTTCAGTGTGTTAATGCACCTGAAGCCACCATGATCACACAGTTTTCATGTCTTTTCAGACAGATCAAGCCATTGACTTTCTCTGCATATTCACCTTCATTTATCACAATAAATCAGTGATGAATAAGTTGGCAGGAATACCTGTTTAACTACCCCCTCTTGTTCTCTCTTTCTCCATTACACTCTACATTTATCTCTCCCCCCTCGGGTCGAGCTCTATCAGTCTGTTCTCTTTCCCTCACTTCCCTGCTCAAGACACCGATTGATTGGGATTGCTCTTGCTGCTGATTGTAATGGTTTTTAAAATCTTTGTGCACTCATAGCACTCTTTCTTCCTGCCACACAGACAGGTCTCTCTATGTCCAGGCCTGAGGACAGGGAACCATTTAGAATGATTAAGGAAAAAGCTCAGGGTGGCTTTACATCTCCTTGACCTGCAGCTCATTGGCTGGGATGTCTGACTCTGCGTGGAGATGGAGCGATTTTATTATGCAGCAGCGTGTGGTGGAGGGATGTGGAGGTTAATGCTGTCATGTGAAGGACACTGCTTCATTGGTCTTTACTGTTCTGAGCTTCCTTCAGTTTAACTACCAGATATATTGCTGGATTCAGCAATGTAGTTTAATGCTACTATGTCTTTGTAAGCAAAACAGTCTGATAAATAATGTGGATAATGACTTTTGCTGTTATGTCGTTAAACTGTTATTTTGTTGTTAGATTTTTGAACAAGCGCTTTCATGATAGGAGGTTTCCAGCAAATGAGCGGTTATCAACTAATTGCATTCAGCGACTAATTGGTTTTAAAGGCTCAGTGAGCAGTTATACTAGGGTTATAATCTGGTAATGGAATTCATTAGCAATGTATTCCATTAATACATTTATTTCTTTTAGAAACACATTTTAACATCAAAATTTTTTGGCTACATTTATTAAACTGTTATTTTTGTACCAAAATCATAAATAAGTCCCATGAGGGATGGTTGTTTATGATTTCCTGTTTTTTTCTTTAGTTAGTGTGTAATGTTGCTGTTAGAGCATAAACAGCGTCTGCAAAAGTTATGATGCTCAAAGTTCAATGCAAAGGGAGATATTTTCTTTTAAAGAAATCGCTGTTTCAGGATTACAAAAAAAGGCTGTTAGGGACTATATATGCTTCTACCTGAGTTTGTGACATCACTAACCTCGATGTTAACATAAACCCCGCCCCTGGGAACACGAAACTACCCATAATGGTAAGGGGGCGTGACTTTTCCAGAAAACGGTTTGCGAATCACAAACAAACTGGGCCAGCTAACCAATCAGAGCCCATTGCGTATTTCTGAGGGAGGGGCTTCATAGAACCAGGAACTTAATGTCTCAGAGCACATGCTTGTAGTATTACATCAATCTAAATGAAGTCCCAGCAGAAGAAAAACAAATACATGTCAGAATAATAGATGCTCAGTCTAAAAGTAGAGCTGAGAAAGAGTTTTCGGCTTCAGAATGATGGGAAACAAAAGCTAGAGAGGATTTTACAGAGCACAGAGACCTTATAAAGTTATGGCATTTATTTCAGTGATGAATATGTCAGTTTAGGCAGATTAATTTGCCAGTATTTATTTTAAGATTATTAGTGTCACAATCTGCTGACAGCATGGTAAATGTATAATGCAAAGGATAATTTATGTTTTCAGATGTTTTTTAAAGGGGTCATATGATGCGATTTCAAGGTTTCCTTTCTCTTTGGAGTGTTACAAGCACTTGTTGCATGAAGAGGATCTGTAGAGTTGCAAAGACTAAAGTCTAAAACCCAGCTCCAGAGATATTCTTTATGAAAGTTAAGAGTCAACCACACCCCCTAAAACGGCTCGTTCTAACACGTCCCCACATCTGCGTCACGATGTGGGAAGATTTGCATAACGCCGCCAAAATGTTCACGCAAAGAAAGAAGCCGTAACCTTTGATTCTCGCTGTTGCCGCTGACGCCATGTTGTGGAGACGCTTTTTCATTGTGAAAGCGAAACTATTTTGTTTGGTCTTCCAAAAGAGGACACAACTAGAAATCAGTGGTTAAGTTGTATTTACAACAGTATTCCAGAACATGGTTTTATGTTTACACGCCGTGATGCAACGCAACGGGTAAAAACACAGTATAAGTAATTATAATACCTATTATATCCCCACTGGATACAACAAATGGCTCGTTTGTAATGGGTTTTATTGTTTTTGTTTTGTCGTGCCGGTTTTCTGACCGGGGCATGCATCACAGTATGGTAAGGAGCGTAACATTTCCATCACATGCTTGAGGTATTCGGCCAATCACAACGCACTGGATAGGTGCCCAATAAGAGCACACCTCGCTTTTCAGAACGATGAGTTTTGTAAAAATTGACGTTATTCAGAAGGCGGGGCATAATGGAGAAACAATAATGTACAGTATGTTGAAAATAATGTGTTTGAACCTTAAACCGCATAAACTCATTTCTTTACAACAAATAAACAAAAAAATTAAATTTCTGAGAAAAAACATATCACCCCTTCAAGTGAATTTTTAGGTAATCTATATATATTTATACTTTGGGGCCATTGAATGCTTGAATCTGATTGGCTGACGAACGTTCTGAGGTGTGCAATTATTTTCTGGGAAACGCACGGCGAACATAGTTCCCGGCAGCTCTCTTGACCGCATTACAGTTCCATATCACTTCACATAGTTAACTGTAATAACGGAAATTAGCATACCGGACTAACACAAAAAACAACATGACAGACGATTTTCCGAAAGTAAATACACATGACATTTCTCACTAGCGAGGTAATAACAGCACTGTTTAGAGACGCTGCTGAAGAACACTGTTGAGGGACGCACAGAGGTAGCCCAATTCACACAAACGCTCTCTCTCTCTTTCTCTTTCTCTGTGTGTCTCTGTCTCTCGCTCTCTTTCTAATAACTTCATTAATAACTGCATTAGAATGCTATCAACGGCTCAAGCCTCCATTACCAGCTTTAAAATGACGTTTTGGAACCAGCAAAAGAGGCACTGGGTGAGAAGCAGAAGAAATAATCCTACTCTCAATAGTGATTTAAGAACAAAAACCGGACTAATCTCTTTAAATATATAATCTGATCGATGTCTTGAGGTGTGGTAACTGTAGTATAAGCGGAATAATTGACTCCGGCCTGTTGAATTATTAGAAAAATAATTGCTCCACATCGTGGCCGCATCACCACCTCGGTGTGCATTATTTTTCTAATAATTCAACGGCCCGTCGTCAGTTATTCCTTACACACACATACAGTATATAATGACTGTAACATTCGCAAAATTAAAAAAGTTATCTTTATCAAAACTTTTGCACAATAGTAACTCAAGATTCAGATTAACTATGATTTTGTCAGTTGAAATAGAACATACTTTATTCTGTGTCAGATACAGGTACAGGTACAGATTCTCATTTGAAGATATTTGATACATGGCTTTTGTTACATAGCAAATTTTAAAAGAATAAAGAGAACAGAAACAATTACTTATTAAGTTTAACTTTGATTATTAAAAGTGAAAGTGAAAGAAAGTGACGTGACATACAGCCAAGTATGGTGACCCATACTCGGAATTCATGCTCTGCTTTTAACCCATCCAAAGTGTACACACACAGCAGTAAACACACACACACCATGAACACACACCCAGAGCAGTGGGCAGCCATTTATGCTGCGGCGCCCGGGGAGCAGTTGGGGGTTCGGTGCCTTGCTCAAGGGCACCTCAGTCGTTGTATTGAAGGTGGAGAGAGCGCTGTACATTCACTCCCCCCACCTACAATTCCTGACGGCCCAAGACTCAAACTCACAACCCTTGGATTGCAAGTCAGACTCTCTAACCATTAGGCCACGACTTCCCTTGTAGGTGTGATTGTAGCTATACCAACTGAAGAACAAGTGTATTTCGCTTTGATTTTTAAAATCCTTTTCAGTTTGGTTTTTCAACCCAGTGTTGTCCCGAATTTAACTTTCCACCAAAAAAAAAAAAAAAAAACACCTTTGGTGCATGACTGCAGAGAACTGTTGGAGAACAATACATTCGTTCATGCCTCCACATTTCTGCTGATGAATATGAGTGGTATAGATGGGCTTGACTGGTTTAGAGTTTGTTGAATGAAGTTTACTTTTACCTGAACAGACCCTCAATGAACACAGACCCTCACCATAAACACACTTACAGAAAATGTTTTTTCATTTATACATTCTCTTCTTTCACACAAAACACTTTTGTTATCCTGATTACTTTATTTTAACTGTCCTTGGTTTACAAGCATCTTGATATTAAGATTTGTTTAATTGTTTGAATGAAGTGGGTCGCTGGTGAGATGAATTAGCAAGAACTGCCAGATGGAGGACAGGAAACAAACACCCTCACCCTTCTCTCTGACACACACACACACACACACACACACACACAGACACACACACACACACACACACACACACACACACACACAGATAGATATGTCTATCTAGGCCTGCACACTTTCCTCAACAATCTACACCAGACCATTCCATTTCGTCTGTTTAATGTTCTGTCATATACATCTGCTCATGGCTGCTTTAGAGAGCAAATGTTTATCCTGTCTTCTGCCAATTTAGAAAATGCCATGAGGCAGAATATATCAAACAACATTTAATCTCACACATTGTGATGCTCACCTGTCATTTGCTAACCACTAAACCTCAGGACAATATTAAATTCTGTCACGACAGATAACCCCTTTCCCCCACTTCTTATTCTGAACGTGTAGTTTAGAAATTGCTTTTTCCACTTAAGGAGCATACTACACTATTGAATCATTCAGTTTGCTTCACAATAACAAATGAAAGCATTACAAGTTTGGCTTGAGTGAATGTAACTACTTGGAACCAGTTTTAATGTAAACATTACATTTCCCCTCAGGTGGTTTTGTTGCACTCATTCCCTTCCCTGATTATATTTCCAAGCACGTCAGAGATTGATTTATTTCTTTTTATTATTATTGTTTATTTTTCACTTCATTCACTCCAAAAAAAATCACTCCAGCTACCATCAACTGATCCTATAAGGTTAACATTTACTCAGGAAAATTTTTTTTTTATTTCAGAAACATGCACCATGAAATGATCTGGTTTGATTCAGAATGAAAAACAAGCTTGTGACTTTATTGTTGCATTATACACTGGTGAACACACACACACACACACACACACCAGAGAGAAGGTGTTTATAGACTTGGCCACATCCACCATCATAGCCGCAGAGTTTTATCGATTTAGTAGGCTTAAGGTCATCCGGTGGGTCAAGTTTGCTCAGATCTGCCAATCTGACATACTGCCAATCCGTTTTAAAACTTTGACCTCGTCTGGTTCAAGCTCATTTCAGCATCTCATTCGCTCTGTTAGGGCCTTCCATCTATTCATTTATCCATCATGTCTCTCTCTGTCTGTGCCAGCCTTCATCGTTTACCTTCCTCTTTTACTTAACACCTTCATCAATATTTCACACAAAGCACAGCGCTGTTACTTTTGTCTGCGTTCCAGAGTAACTGTGACTGTCTGTGTGTGTATACATGGATTCTGCATTCAAAGCTTCTAGTCACATAGATTTATGATCTAGGCCAAATAAATGTTTGTTTAAAGTGCTGAAGTTTGTAATGTCTGTGCAAAAACGTCTCTAAACAGAGTTGCAAAAAGCTTGTTCGGACAGGCTTTCCAAACACTTCCCTCCATTTTCCATTGGTCAAAACCAACAGATAGTCCCGCCCCTAAGCTCTTGCCACTGATTGAGCTAATGTTGGTGTTTTTCGGGATGCTCAAACAAAAACACGTTGCATTTAGAAAATGCCACAGAGACACAGTGTTTACACTCTTTCGCAATAAAAAAAACCCTACAGATGGCTTTTAGAAAGTAATGAAATGCTTTAACTTTCATTTTCCAAAAATAACTTTTCGTTGGAGAAATGTATTTGCAACCTCTTACAGTGTTCATGAACTGACTTTTTTTTATTATTTTGTGTTCTCTGAAATCCACTTATAATGTTATCAAGATTTTTACATAAAAAACATAATTTAGAAGTAGTAGGCTATTTTCTGTCCTGTTTTTTACCCCCCTCATCAGAACACACTCTTGTATTGTAAAGTCAAAAATAAACAGTTTTGCATATTGCAAGTTTGAAAGGATGGCAGTATGCCCACTGATATAACTTCTGCATGAATGTTTGACAGCCTACATCCTTCATAGATGGACGCTGCTGTGATTTAGGTTAAAAACGCATTGTAACAAACGTTCTTAGTCACGGGAAGAAGGAGGCGGGAACCGGCGAACATTTAAACAAAACTTTAATAATAAAATAAACACAAAACTTAAAAAAGCGCGATAGCCCCTCACAGTGACTGCCACGCACAAACTTTTCTTAAGGGACAGTAGAGAGATTTACAATGTTATAAAAGATGTCTAATTCAAATAAATGCTGTTCTTTTGAACGTTCTATTCATTATAGAATCCTAAAAAAAAAAAGTGTCACTTTTTCCACAAAAGTAATGAAGCAACACAACTGTTTTTCAACATTGATAATAATCAGGAATATTTCTTGAGCATCAGATGCTGCATATCTGAATGATTTCTGAGGGGTCATTGTGACACTGAGACTGACTGAGTAATGATATGCTGAAAATTCAGGCTGATCACAGCAATAAATTACATGTACAATATTTCTACAATATACAAAAACAGTTATTTTAAAATTGTTATAATATCACTATTATTAAATAGTGATAATATGAATTATATACCTAATATAAAATTTTGATAAAATAAATGCAGTCATGATGAGTATATAAAAAACTGTTTTCAAAAACAAATAAAAAAATTTAATTATTTAAAACTTTTTGACAGTGAATATCAGTGCAAATCTGAAAGCAAATATCTAGTCTAAATCAGTTTAAGATTTAGCATGTGCCTGCTCAACACACATCATATATAGCTGCTGACATTAGTTTATTTTCCTTGCATTATTTATAAAACTCCCCCACTTCAACAGCACACACTACTGGTTAATGACACATAAACCTGTCATTTAAAACCACAACAAATGACGGCATTCAGCAAACCCCGTCAGGGACCAACCAAACACTTCATCAGGGACAGAAGGACCAATCAAAGCTCCAGCGCCTGCAGGCAGAGGTCATTCATAACCAGCTGATGACTCTGTCTGGATGAGTGATTTTGGGAGAATGGCCAGCGTTAACTCAGTCGGGCTAAACACTACAGGCAAAAAGTTTTTTTTTTTTTTGGGGGGTGGGTGTACTACTGGGTCATCTTAACAGGGGTCATGAACTGTAGAAATCAGCATTTCCCTTGATCTTTTGGCATATAAGAGGTCACTGTCATATAAAAACATCCTGTAAGTTTCAGAACTCAAAACTTTCTCGTCTAGTTAAAAAAACAAGCTTATATTAAAGCCAATCTGGCAAAAACAAATGTTGGGAATGTGTCACTTCATTATGTAATAGTGTGGCTAAACCCCTGCCTCCTCAGAAGAAGAACTCAATGCCTGCTTCTACATCACTGCCTGTTTAGCCCCGCCCACCGATTCTGCATACAAAAAAGAAAAAATTTATGCTATTAGATAGGATTCTATATGAATAGAAGGTTGAAAAGAACAGCATTTATTTGACATTAGACGCTCTTTTTATAACATTATAAATGTCTTTACTGTCCCCTTATGACAATTGAATGAGAGTATTAATGTCCCAGGAAGAAACAGGAGGGTGTGTCATTAGGTATTGTCTGGCTTTAAAAATCATATTGTAACTTGTTTTTGCCACATTAATTGACACATTAATTGATGTTTTCCCACATTAGCCAACAAACATTCCATTTTTCCTCTGTATATGCAGCTCTATCCCTAGAAGTAATCCATCTGAATCATTGGAATCAGTCTTTGTGTTTTTAGGGCTTACTTACTATTTATTTCAGGCCATCTAATTGTACAAACTCATTAGAGCCACTTCTATGAAACGGCTGTACTTGACAAAGTGAAGTGAATCACATGTGAGAGCATGATCCCTGTTCACGCGTGGACACGCATTTGGGACGCAGTTTCAGACATGATTCCAATTAATATGACAAGGCATCACATGTATTGAATAAGTGACTACTATTGCGATATGCATTGTATGATGAGCCAGTTGGTGTCCAGCCCTAGTGTATTTATGTTTTTTGTCATGGCAGGATTATTACTGTAATCTAGAGAGGTGTATAAGTGGATTAACACACACCGGAAGGCTCCAGACCAGCAAACTGCCTCTGCTTTTATAGAAAACATCTGCTTTTTTAAAAATAGAGCTGCTCACACTTGCTGATGATTGGTGGATTAGCAAGAGCTCACCAGATGTGTTTTTACCAGATTTTGACAGTTTCCTTTTGAGAAAACGTCAACGAGCATAATGACTGTTATTATTTGGAGTTTGAATGGCTTTGGCATTGACTTGTGGTGTTTTTGATTAAATGGGTTCAACACAGCGTCCATGGAGTGCAGTAGTAGATCTACTGAGATCTGCGTTTCTGGAGAAACATGCTTCAGACACTGAAGACCTGTTAAAAGTTTAAGAGCAGAATAGAGGTCATTGAAAGTCAGACCTTCCATTTGTCTTGCCCAACCCATTACCACCCCCACGTACCCAGTAAGGGTGTATGTGCTTAGCTTGAGGTTGTGCACACTAGAAACTGACTATTGCACGCATTGTAAACAGAACTGTGACTCTGAGAAATGACTATGTGGGTCTCTTGCAAAAGTTTAGACTAATTAATTAGGTGTGGGAATGAGGTTTTATTTGCTAAATGTGACAGTTTTCTGTTTATGTTTCCGTAATTACAGACTCGTGTGTAGGCATGTGTTGGTGATAAGAGAGATGCATCACTTATTAAAACATTTTTGTTAGTAATCTAGTTTAAAACGGGTCAAGCTTTTAAATGTAAATGTAAGTACTTGTCATGCTGTGTTTCAAATGGTTTTGAGAAACTTCTATAGTTTTTCTATAATCAAGAAATGGTTTCAATTTGAATGAGTCTAAAACTGTTCATATGGAGTAACACAGTCAAGTAAAAAAATTGAATCTTTTTTTCTTACACCTTGAGTACATGTTAGTTCTTTTTCTTTCTCTTTTTTTCCTTGTCTTTCCAGTGTGTCGGTATTTGGTAGTTGCGATTCATGTTTTTGTCTCACCAAAACGAATACATGTTAGTTTAACACATTTTAATCGTTTACAGCAAAAAAAAATTAAATGTATTTTTTGCATGATGAATTTCTTTTGCAAATATCATGAATATTTTAATTCTATCCTTTAAACAAATTATCTGATATTTTATCTGATACTTTTTTCAGCATGTTGGTTGCCCCACATGGCCAAACTGTTTTACTGTGTATTAGTTTATTTCTAAAATACTGTAAATAAGATATTTTATTATACATTTATAAACAAATGGAAGGAGACAGAGGCATAAAGTTTAATTTCACTGAAATTAAAAACATGATCATTATAGAAGAGGGTGTTTTCTTTTTATTCTTATGTATAATTTGGATTTTTAAACATCCTTTTTAAGGGGTTCCCTCGGATTGCAAAATTGCACTTTACATGTTGTTTGAACATAAAATGTGTGTTGGCAGTGTTTGACATTTTAAATGTAATATCACTTGTGGTCTAAGCCATAGCCTACCTTTTTAAATGAGTAACTGTAGGTGAACCGCTTTTTAAATGTGAGAAGCTCACGATTGTTTTTTCAAGGTAGCGTTCCCAAAATCTGGAGCTGTGTTGTGTTTCACCGATGGAGGCAGCTCCTGTTTGTTTTTTCATTCTGCTGAACTGTAATATACAAGGTTCAGCGTTCTGTGTGATCGAGAGAGACGGTTGGTCTACTCAGAGTGCATTGTGGGACGCCTCCCTCACTACTTGGACGGTGGACAATAGAGCAAAGAACCATCCAGTGAACTGAGTCGGTTTTGAGGGCACTTGATAGCCAGTTTTCATGCGTTTGTTCGGTGCCCGCTTAATGAAACGTGCTTTTTACACACTCCCAGAGCTCATGTGCTCTGTATAAAATAGATTAACCTTATCGGAGTGTATCCTGTTTGGTGCAGCTCCAGGATTTTGGTGTCTTGTATCGTTTTAGTGTCTTATCTTTATACTGTAACAAACGGGTTAAGAATGTTCGCCCCTGAGGACTTAGTACAAACTAAGCATTAAAATGAAGGGAAATCATTACTCCCGGTCTTCCTCTGCTTGATGAGCCAAAACGATAAGCCTAAAAAATCATAGGACATGATAAACCAAAGACTGTTTTTGTGACAACTGCTGACAGAGAAACAAGGCAAGATTGTCGATTCACACCATACAAATTGCTGTCCAATGCCAGCTAAAATGCAGAGTTTTACACCCTGATTACTTGCGTCGCTGTTTTAGTTTTAAATTTGTAACTGGTAAACGTCTTTTTCTAAAAACCCCTGCTAACAAGCGTTTTTAAGATTGAACGCGGCTCCAAAATGTAGGCAGCTAAATGATGCTCCCCTCTGAGCTCCCCGTAATGCATTGCTGAGCAGCTGATGTGGAAAATCATTAATGACGGTGGCACTGAGCGAAAAGTAAATATTTGTAATTATCGGAGAGAGATGGGTGGAATATGCAATGGTCATGAACAGTTCAGATAGTTATTTGTTAAAAGGCTTTGGTGAATTGATAAATTGATTATTTCTAAGTGGCTACTCGAGTAAAACAAATGCAAAAATATGGGTTCAGTCTCAGCTGTTTCGTTTAGATACATAAAATTGAGATCCATGTATTTTCATTTGCCACTCTCTGCTTGAAACATTTTTGACCATCTCTTGTTAGCTATTGATTTTTCGGCATACGTTTTCTTTCCTTACACACACTCTGTTTGTGGTGGTAATTTCATCAGACATCACGGGAATTAGCGACTGCTGATTGAAACCAAGCTGTTAAGCAGGATTTTGTGCATCAGTTTTGATGATGTTGGATGGGCCTCATATCCAAAAGGGAGCAGATGAG